>NC_090649.1:352075093-352200093 GCF_040937935.1 Hyperolius riggenbachi | reverse complement strand
TACTTAGGATAGTACTTAGATAGGGGAGAGGAGTTTAGCTCCAGTCTACCAAAATGAGTAAACAGAGTTCATGAGAACCATAAAGCAACAAGATCAATTACGGTATATATATATTGATCAATTTAAAGTGTACAGAGTACAAGCCGCAGGGCGAAACCCAAATCATTAATAAGAATTGATTTGTTTGTATTTCGATTTCAGGAGTTTGGCAATATGGAATCGAGACAGCTGCAGTGCTGGCAGCAAAGATGGAGATGTCAGTCGGATAAGCAAAAGGTTCCAGATGCCAATCTGAGTTTGGAGAACAGCGAGATTCCTGAAATTGGAAAGAGACTAAAAAACAAGATTTCGGAGATCGGAAAGAGACTAAAAAAAACTGATTGACCAAAGCATAATGCAAATTGCTAATGTTTTTATTTCCCAAGGAGGTGCTTTTATAATGAAGAGTACCATGCTGATGGTGATCCTAGGCTGCCATTTCGTCCTAGGAGACCGAAGAGAGGACATTCTCATGTACAATAAGTTAATGAGAACACAAGGCCCACGCATGTTAATGTTTGGAGACAAAGGTACTGATCCTTTCCCACCTCCCTCTGATTGGCACAGATGGACCAAGCAGGGATGGAGGAAAAGAGCACGTGTGCCAGGTGGAAACAAATTTCATGGCACAATGTTGGTGAAAGGTATCGAGGGTCAAGTGTGCTGGAAGTGTGAGGTTGGCAGCAGCTTAAATGTGCTGTGGAATGTCACACTCCCAGAACCAAGGGACCGATCCAAAGTTTTGTTAAAAGGTGCAGTGCAGTACAATGGGTACATGCAAAAGGTGGGGTATGTGGTTCAGGAGTATCTTGTCTTGGTTATACAGAGTGAGATGGTTTCAGATTGGAGAGGAACGAGCAGTAAGCGTCAGTTCTCCTACAGGAGAGACGCAGGTGACAACATCACCCTCTGGAGTTACCAACAGAGGGTGTCTCTGGAACAACTATACACACGTAAAGGTTGGAAAGCCGAGGGTTTGTGGTTCTCGAAACAAGAAGTAAAAATCGAGATCAAGCCACATTTCCAGGTGACAAAGAGGGTGGGGAGAGCGATCCCAGGGGAGGGAAAGCCAACACAGGGAACCCCATTCTCACTACACGGGTCACAACAGGGGACAATATTACACAGTCCATTTGCAGCCACTTATCCTCATGCTAGTTGGGTAAGTGAAGAGGTACTCTTAATTGAAAGATTGCAGAGAGTACAGTCTTCCCGACCTCAGGTACGCATTTTGCCTCAGGACATAAGGGGGGAAGAGGTCCAATCAGGACAGTTGGGGACATATTTTGTCGGGGATGCTAAAAGATCCTGTACAACTGAGATTGGACAAGGAGAGGTTTATCGATTTTTCTGGAGAAGGATCTTTTGCATGGAAGCTTCGAGATGTTTGGGTGAACAAATGGAAAGGGTGCAACACTTCTTTAGGCACCGCCACTTCCTTAGTTCCCACCTCAACACGTCTTACACCATGACCTGAGAGGTCAACATTTTTTGGTGCTAGACGGGGAGGTGAAACAAGGAGAGTTGTCCTCATGCGGGCAATTCTCACAGAGGTACCTGTGTTTGCCGGGGCAAGTAAAATTTAGTGAAGAAGCCTGCTGGCTCAATAACACAGAATGCGAGGCTACCATTCAAAAGATCCGTCCTGAAGCCAAACCGATAGTTCCGGTGGCTGACGGAAAGGTTTGGTTTTTAACCTCCCCGGCATTCTATTGAGATCGCCAGGGAGGCTGCGGGAGGGTTTTTTTTTAATTAAAAAAAAACTATTTCATGCAGCCAACTGAAAGTTGGCTGCATGAAAGCCCACTAGAGGGCGCTCCGGAGGCGTTCTTCCGATCGCCTCCGGCAATAAACAAGGAAGGCCGCAATGAGCGGCCTTCCTTGTTTTGCTTAGATCGTCGCCATAGCGACGAGCGGAGTGACGTCATGGACGTCACCCGACGTCCTGACGTCAGCCGCCTCCGATCCAGCCCTTAGCGCTGGCCGGAACTTTTTGTTCCGGCTACGCTGGGCTCAGGCGGCTGGGGGGACCCTCTTTCGCCGCTGGCGATCAGGCAGCACACGCGGCTGGCAAAGTGCCGGCTGCGTGTGCTGCTTTTTATTTGAAGAAAATCGGCCCAGCAGGGCCTGAGTGGCAGCCTCCGGCGGTGATGGACGAGCTGAGCTCGTCCATACCGCTCAGGAGGTTAAACATAATGTCCAAAGACACATTCAAGGTACATTTGCATAATTGTTCCGATCAGGTAGATTTTTCGAGGGGAGCTTATTGTATGAGCGGAGATCCCATATGGATCAAGTCATCCAAGTTTGATGACGTCATTCCTCAAATTGTTAAGAGAACTCTAAAGTTCAAAGTTTCAGGGGGAGTTCCCATACTGAATGATAACACAACATGGGACAAATGGGAACAGGTTTTGACCCAAGACGACCACACTTTGTTACAACGGTTACACAAACACAACACTAAGAGGTAAGATTTCACCATGATTCAGGTGATCTTAACGAGGTAGAATACAAAAATAAGCAGGTGAGTTCCAGTCTGACCTGGTGGAAAAGGTTTCCGGCAATGTTCCAAGGACACTCGGACGGGGCCACTGCAGTTAAAAATTTCTTCCTACACCCACTGGTCGTCGGGATGGGGATGACAACTTTGGGCATCATTATCCAGGTGAGGTTGTGTGTCAAGTTACGCAAAACAAATTAGCCTGGTCAAGAGATTGGTGCCTCATAAACAATCTCATGAACCAATATTTCCAAATTAAGGGACATACAGGGTTACGGGTATAGGTTTAGTAGTACCTGGGATGGAGCTGATTGTATAAAGGCGCAGATTTAGAAGGCACCTGGCACTGCTCCGTTTCACTTTTCTGTGATCATGCAAGTTTGTGAGTGATACGCAAGTGACGCAAATGCTGAGAATGTGGAATAGAGGGACTTAGAAGTAGGGCCTCCCCAGAGAGCCTGGTTACAGGAAGACCAAGAGGTCTTGCCCTCTCTCCCACGGATAACCACCTAGAACAGAGAAGGTGTGTGAGCACGAGCATAGAAAAGTGAAACATAAAGAAAAGAAACCAGGTACTGCTGGGTTCCGAACCTGGGATCTGCGGATGAAGCCATTTTAGGGGGGATTGTTATAATTTAAGTAGGCCTCAGTTATTTGGACTGAGTTTTAGGTAAAAGGCTTGTTCGCAGAGTATACCTTTAAATAGAGGTTTTCGTGATGCAGGCAGAAGCATCTCAGTGTCTGCTTGAAGCAGATGATACAAGCAGATACTGAGAAGATGTTCCTAGTCCAAGGTCTTAGGCCTACACTGCCCCAGACAAATGGACTACAGGAACAATCAACATGGGTCATATTTATAAAACATAACATTCCTGCGACTAGGGAAAAATATCTTATAGAATATTAATCGAGTAGGTGTGTGTCCTGACCTCACAAGGGATCTGAACCAATCATAGATGGCTCAGATGGGGTCACATTTAACTCTTTCTGGTTCATATAAAACCCACAGCCGGAGTATGGGGTGGCACTCTTTTCTGTCTTGCTACCTGTCCCTGCTGGCTTAAACCTTAATATAATCCATTTCTGTTCTGATATGATGTATTCTGTACATAGGTAGTCTATAAGATGTAACATAGTCTAGCAAGAACATAACTGACTAACATTTAGGAGGAAGGTTAGTCAAGAGCTTGTAACACAAATGGACTTAAAGAACGATTGCTTCGCGAAGCTGTAACGACATGTAGAGATGAGTATCTGTATATCTGTGTACTTAATAAACTCCATCAAACTTTGAAGGCGCCTAAGAAAGTCTATCTCCTGCTTGCTGTGATGAGTCGTGTTTGCAACTCTTGCTGATGAGTTTGCTGGTGCCGGAGCAAAAGGTGATTTATAACACAGACCAAAAGTTTGGACACACCTCTTTTAAAGAGTTTTCTTTAGTTTCATGACTACGAACATAGTAGATTCACACTGAAGGCATCCAAACTATGAATTAGCACATGTGGAAGTATAGTACATAACCAAAAAGTGTGAAAACTGAAAATATGTCATAATTTTGCTTTGATTACTGCTTGGCACACTCTTGATGAGCTTCAGGACGCCTAGGACGGGAACCCAGACGCCGAGCATGGTAACATTGCCCCCTCCCCCATGGGCAACCTCCGGGTGCCTCTAGGTCCTACTTTTTCTGGATGTCTCTAATGAAATTCCTTAATTAACCGGGGAGCATGAATACCCGAAACAGGTTCCCAGGAATTCTCTTCCACCCCGTATCCTTTCCACTTAACCAAATAAAATATTTGACCTGATCTGACCCTAGAATCAAGAACTTATTCAACCTCAAATTCTTCAGAGCCCTCTATAATGACCGGAGGAGGAGGAGAAGACTGGCAATTAGGAAAAGAGTTTTAACAGGATTCTTTAGAAAGGACACATGAAATACTGGATGAATCTTGAACCTTTTAGGAAGATCTAATTCAACAGCAGCATAATTATTATTTTAACAGGGTAGGGACCAATGAACCGGGGCCCAAGCTTTCTGGATGGAAGTCGTAGTTTAAGATTATTTGTAGATAGCCACACCAGATCCCCAGGACTGAATTGGGGTGATATTCTCCTGTATTTATGAGCACTTTTCTTGGCCTTTGCCTGAGCTTGAGACAACAATTTGGCAATAGTCTTATGATTACTGGATAACAAAGATAACCTATCTTGAAGGGATGGTACTGAAACCTCTGGGAGAAGATTAGGTAAAGCAACTGGATTGTAACCGTAGTTAGCAAAGAAAGGAGACTGTTCAATTGCAGAATGAATAGAATTGTTGTATGCAAATTCAGCTGCAGCAAGGAGAAGAACCCAATCTTCTTGAGAAGCAGAGGAGAAGCAGCAGAGATACTGTTCGAGCGTCTGATTCGTTCTTTCCATCTGGCCATTTGACTGAGGATGATAACCTGAGGAGAGTGACATATGAATGTTCAGACACTTGCATAATTCCTTCCATAGTTTGGAAGTGAATTTTACTCCCCTATCAGACACAATATTATCAGGAAGACAATGAAGACGTATAATTTTTCTTATAAATGTTTCAGCAGTTAGCAATGCCATTGGGGTACCCTTCATATAGGAATGAAATGGCTCATTTTGGTGAATCGATCAACAACTACCATGATCGAATTAAAGCCTTTTGAGGTAGGTAATTCAACAATGAAATCCACAGATAACATGCCCCAAGGGCGGGAAGGGATGGGAAGAGAATTCAGTAGTCCCCAAGGCTTATCCCTACATGTCTTGGAACAAGCACATACAGGACAAGAAGCTACATAACGTTTGCAATCCAGGTACATATTGGGCCACCAGAAATTTCTTTGTAAAAGTTCAAGAGTTTTTGTGACTCCAAAATGGCCAAACAACACAGAATCATAGTAATGACTCAAAACTGATCCCTTAACTTGACCAGGAACAAAGATCTTGTTTTTGTGTAGGAGAATATCTTCTTTGACCTGGAATCCGTGTTGGGACCTAATTCTTTAGTAGCTTATCTAATAGATTCCAATAGTTCAGGTTGAAGAAGCAGAAAGAACATTCTGGACAAGGCATCAGCTTTAACATTTTTAGACCCAGGTTGGTATGTTATATGAAGGTCGAATCTAGAGAAAAACAGAGCCCATCTTGCTTGACGTGGTCTGAGTCGTTTTGCAGAACAGAGGTACTCTAGATTCTTGTGATCAGTCAAGACTAAAATAGGATTATTTGCTCCTTCCAAGAGATATCTCCACTCCTCCAATGCTGCTTTAATAGATAACAGTTCATGATCAGCAATATTATAGTTTCTTTCTGCAGTGGAAAGTTTGCGGGAAGAAAAGAAAGCTACAGGATGAAGTATAGCACCAGGGTTTAACCTTTGGGACAAGATGGCTCCTATTGCATTTTCAGAAGCATCTACCTCGAGCACGAATGGCAGAGCAGGATCAGGATGAGATAAAATTAGTGCTGAGACAAATGTATCCTTAAGTTTTTGAAATGCTACTTGAGCTTCTTCATCCCAACAGAATGGGGAGTTAGTCTTTGTTAGTCGAGTGAGAGGAGCAACAATAGCTGAAAAGTTCTTAATAAACCTGTGGTAGAAGTTGGCAAAGCCAATAAAACGTTGAACCCCTTTACGGTCACTCGGAGCAGGCCATTCCATAATAGACAAAACTTTCTTGGGATCCATGGCTATACCTCCTGCAGAAATAATGAACCCCAGAAAGTGAATGGAGGATTTTTCAAAGTCGCATTTCTCAGGCTTGGTATAGAGAACATGGGTTCGGAGGTGAGAAAGTACACGTTTAACATGCTGTCGATGTTCAGAAAGGGACTGAGAGAAGAGAAGGATATCATCCAAGTATACTACTACAAATTGGTCTATAATGTCTCTAAAAATATCGATAAAATGCTGAAACGTGGCAGGAGCATTGCAGAGAACAAATGGCATAACGAGATATAATGGCCGTATCTGGTATGGAAGGCAGTTTTCCACTCGTCTCCTTCGTGCAGATTAAATTGTAAGCTCCTCGGAGATCGAGTTTAGTGAAGACTTGAGCAGTATGAAGACGTTGAAATAATTCAGGAAACAGAGGGAGAGGATATAGATTGTTGACTGTGATCTTGTCTAACTCTCTGTAGTCTATGCATGGTCGTAGAGAATGATCTTTTTTCTCAACAAAAAAAAAAAAAAATACCACCACCGGCAGGAGAAGTGGAGTGTCTGATAAAACCTCTCTTTAAATTTTCATCAATATAATCCTTGAGAGTTGCTTGTTCAGGCGCTGACAACGGGTAAATGCGACCGAACTGAACTTTAGCCCCAGACAGAAGTTCAATAGGACAATCATAAATTCTGTGCGGAGGTAACTGGTCTGCCCCCTTTTTGTCGAACACATCAGCAAACTCCCTATATACTTCAGGGATACTTTCAAGAGTCTCTGATTTGATACACATCACAGGATAAGAAGGAGAAAAACAGGCTTGCAGACAATACAGAGAATTTTTTTTTTCGTGAGCACCAATCGATGAAAGGATTGTGGGCTTGTAACCATGGCATACCCAGGATTATGGGGTAAAGAGGAGAGTGGATTACATCAAAAGTCACGTATTCAGAATGTCCAGCAGAAACGGTGACAAGCAAAGGAACAGTCTCTTGAGTGATTGGCCCACTTCATCTTGGATCCATCTGCTAGACAGATGTTTAAAGTCTTGATCTTGGTCTTGAGTGGAAGCTGTAGTTGACGGGCCACATTGATGTTAATGAAACAACTACATGCTCCGGAGTCTATTATGGCTTGAATTTCGTGAGGTCCTCTTGGGGCCTGTAACGACAAGTTAAGGGATACATAAGCACCAGGGATGGGCAAGGATACTGTAGATGTATTTGAAGAAGACTCGTCCTCACCTACAGATCTGACAGGACAGGTTCTGAGAAAGTGACCGGAGGCACCACAGTATAGACATAAGTTCGCCTGGCGCCTCCGTTGTCGTTCCTCCGGAGACAAAGCGGGTCGAGCCAGTCCAAGCTGCATAAGTTCTGGATCTTCTGCAGAGCTAGGGGTAGTGTACTCAGAAACAGGGAGCGGATTAACTGTTGGCAGAGGACTTTGGGAGCTCCAGGGAGTACCACCAGCTCACTCCATTTTGCGTTCTCTCAGACGCCTGTCAATTTGGGTGACCAGGGATACCAATTCATTCAAGGTAGCTGGAACCCCAACCCGAGCAAGTTCATCTGAGTTGGTCTGAGAGACCTAATGGGGACTGGTGACGAACAGCTGCCATGTTCCATTCAGTATCGACACTCAGCCGCCGGAAATCTGCGACTTGGTCCTCTACTGGTCTCTTGCCTTGCTCTAGATTGTGTAAAGCAGTTTCAGCAGAAGTGGTCGGACGAGGGTCGTCATGGATCTCAGCTAAAGCTTTGAATAATGCTTCTGTGCTAGCAAGATGAGGACTTTGTTGATCTCTGAGACGTAGGACCCATGCCTGTGGTTCATCTTGGAGGAGAGAGATGACTGTACCCACTTTAATTTCCTCACTAACGAAACTTCGTGGCTTAAGAGAGAAATACAGCAAACAGGCACTGCGGAATTGCGACGGTCACCAGAAAACCTATCAGGTAACGGGATCTTAGGCTCGGGTGCAGGGACAGGTACAGGAGCAGGAGCCGTCATAACTGGAGCAGGAGCCGTCATAACTGGAGCAGGAGAAAGAGACTGAACTCTGCTTTCCAGGCGAACAAAGTCCTGACGCGTACTTTGAACGGAGATGGATAGATCGGCAATCAGTCTACATAGATCTTCCATAGTAGGTGTAGTTACTTCAGCTCTCGTGGACTCCATTCAGGCGGTTACGGAGACTGATGGGCTGTTGACCCTGACACTAGTGGTTGACGTGGGCTCTCCCAGGGCGCGGAATCTAAGTGGCTACAGGTCTTCACCAGAGCACTCCGCCAGAGATGATAGGCCGCTACCCCTAGTGGGCAACGGACTACTTTAGCTGCCTAGTAGCCACCAGGTCGCAACCCCCATTATTGCCCCACCGGAGGCAGAGAGAACAACAGAGTCTGCTGTGAGAGACTTGTAAGCGTAGTCGAGGAACAAGCACAGGTCGAGGCAGGCGGCAGACAGGCGTAATCGGGTAAAAAGGCACAGGTCGAGGCAGGCGGCAGACAGGAGTAATCGTAAGTCAGGAACAAGCCGAGGTCAATACCAGAGATCAGGATCAGAAAATAACGCTAGTGACACACACTAACAAGCTGCAATGAAGTAACAGCACTGAAGACTGTCACCAGTCTTCTTATATAGTAAATTTTAATCTGGTGCCAGATTTCGCGTTGACACGTACGTGCATTGACGCGTGCACGCATGCACGTTAGACGCGTACAAGCATGCGCACGCGTACTCCACCACAGCATCCCCGGAAGTTATTACAAATGAATGACAATGCACGCCCGCGCGTGGACGGGAACCCAGACGCCGAGCATGGTAACACAGTCTATTCAGTAGAACTATCAGCTGTGTATCCACCTGACTTCTCCATAACTCAACTGATGGTCCCAACCCCATTTATAAGGCAAGAAATCCCACTTATTAAACCTGACAGGGCACACCTGTGAAGTGAAAAACATTTAAAGAGGAACTGTAAGCTCAAAACCATCTCCTTGCCAACAGTTAGCCTATACCCACTTTATGGGGGAAAACCCAGTATTTTCTGATATAAATACATAATTTTGCTGGTATGTCACCTTTAATGGATAGGCCACGCCCCCTCAAGATTTACCTCCGCGGATGACTTAATTAGCCTTGTGCGCACTGCCTTCTGGGTAGTGATGTCACTAAAAGCTTTCTTGCAGGGATAAAAAAAACTGTTGTCCTCCCGTCATCAAGGCAGGACATGTGCACGAGGCACTGAGGGAGAAGTGGTTCCTGCAGTCCCAGCTGTGATCTTCCTCTGTGCCCCTGACGTTTTGCTGGCACTCAGTTACTTTGCAGAGATCAGTGTGTGTTTACTCTGTCACAGCAAAGTCCTTTGGTCAGACACTCCTTGTGCAGCCTTGTGTCTGTAGTGTCTCTGCCCCCAGTCTGCCTGCACGGACTGTCCCAGCATGGAAGCGATCTTATCAGACACTCCTTCTGCAGCCCTGTGTCTGCAGTGTCGGGTGAACTCGTGTGATGTTCAGGCAGGCAGAGCTACAGGGCTGCAGGAAGAGTGTGCTGACAAGAGGACTTGTCACAGTGTGAAGATGCACCCTGCTTATCTGCAGGTCTGAGGAAAAAGGTTAAAGGCTATCAGATTTGTAATGAGGATGGGGAGTAAGGGCTAACAACGCTGAAAAACTATCAGCATTTCTCCACACATCAGGCTTGTAGTTTCCCTCTCTTGTTTGCTACCCCTTTGCAATTATTTTTCTTTTGTGTTTGTTTTGTTAGCAATCATGTCCCTCCACAAAGATTGCCTCGTTCTGCACCCCTCCCCCCTCCTCCTGCTGTACACTTGCAGTCAGATTGCCCCAGGCTGCTCCTCTCTGCACTGACTGTTTCTCCAGGTTAATATGGGTGGTCAGAGCAGAAAAGGGAGAAAAAATTAGGAGAGTGAGCAGACACAGCCTGGCAGTAACTCACCCTATCACCCTGCAGAGTTTGTGAGTATACTATAGCAGGCATACAGTGCTTTGCTGTAATGAAAGGTAAATAGGAGCTACGTTATGACTCAATAACAGACTGCTTCACACACAAAATACATATTGCTAGATTATTATTTATATATACTGTATTCTATATTTATGCTATATATGTTCTAGACTGGATGAGTCGGACTCCTTTATTTAGGTAAAGTTCACCTCCACTTCGGAGGTTTCACATTAAAATAAGCTTAATGCTCTGCTTTATCCTGTTTTGAGACAGCTACCTTCCACAGCGTACATGCTAAAATGGCGCCAGAAAACCTGATAGTAGAATATTAGTAAATGTACCGATATTCTACTATTACAGTTAAAATGATTATAGTAAAATATCGAAAATACATACGATATTTTATTGTAGCTAAACATAACCATTTTCTCACAAGCTCTGGCTACCGTTGTCTAAGCTTAAAGGGAAGGTTCACGCTGCTAAAAAAAAAAAACACTGCACTCACCTGGGGCTTCTTCCAGCTCCTGGCAGTCGATCGGTGCCCTCGGCGCAGCTCCTCTCCCTCCGGGCATCCAGCGGTGAAGAAGGTCGGCTTCTGTGCGCTCCACGGCGGGGGGTCACGTGGTATAGAGACGTCATCGGGTCTCTACTGCGCAGGTGCAGAACTACTGCGCCTGCGCAGTAGAGACCCGATGACGTCACTTACACCACGTGACCCGCGCAGTGGAACGCACATGACGCCGACCCGGAAGCCGACCTGGTGAGGTCGGCTTCTTCATCGCTGGATGCCGGGAGGGAGAGGAGCTGCGGCGAGGGCACCGATCGACTGCCAGGAGCTGGAAGAAGCCCCAGGTGAGTGCAGTTTTTTTTTTTTTTAGCAGCGCGGATCTTCCCTTTAACCACTCACCCCACGGCTAACAGAGATGGGGCCACTGCTATAAAATATGTATACCTGGGGCTTCCAGCAGCCCCCTGCAGCCTGATCACGCTCATGCTGTCCTCTTCTACCTCTCCGTTCACATGCAACTGGCCGCGGAAAATCCTCTAGTCCGGGCCAATCGGCACATACGACTGCGTATTGGTGCGCTCCCCTGTGCCGGGAGTGTTCTGCGCCTGTGTAGGCGCAGAATGCTCCATGCTACGTGAACAAGGCAGGAGCATGCGCACGGCTGGGTCGCGCATGTGAAGTTGGCCCCGGACTGGAGGACTTTCAGTGGCCAATTGGTGGCGAATGGAGAGGGAGAAGAGGGTCGCATGAGAGCAATCAGGTTGGAGGGGGCTGCTGGAAGCCCAGGCATGTATATTTTATTCTGAATCGTTTGTCTTTGGTTGCCTTTAACCCCCACCGCCAATCGCTGCAACAAAAATGCAATATTTCAGGCGCCACCATAGGCACCCATTGTAATACTGGCATTGCAGGTAAATTTGGGCACCTGATAAACAATATCAGGCACTGCGGGTGCCCAAATTTCTCCGCAATGCCGGTATTTCAGTGGGTGCCTATGATGGCATGAAAAAATTTCCGGCGCTAGCTGGAGCCCAAATTTTCCATTACCCTCGCCCCCGGCTGATGCTAAGTACACACTTGAGATAAAAGTCTTTGGAAAAGGCAAGATCACTGACCAATTTTACCCCCTTCCATGTAGTATGAGAGCCATAGGCTACACAGTCTATTCTATTGAGCTGAACTCCTCATCAGATAAAAATCTTTGCAAGATGCTGCACACAAAGATGCTGTACAGACACAAAAGATCATTATCTGCAAAAGATCTGATGTGCAGATGATTGTCCGTTAAACAAGGTGTGTATGAGATCTGCAGATATCATAGACTATGAATGCATTTTGCAGGAACTGATCTTTTACAGATACTGATGTGTTGCATGTGTACAGCATCTTTGCGTAGGGGGTAAAATTGGTCTGTGATCTTGCCTTTTCCAAGGACATTTATCTCAAGTGTGTACGTAGCATAAGGCTCATTGCACACTAAGGGCTTGATTCTCTAAACCGTGATAACTCCTATCTAGCATTTTTGCATGCGTTTCCACGTGCAATCGCGAATTTCCATGCGCATTTGCTCAAGGAAATTCGCAGTTGCGTGCAGAAACGTGCGCAAAAACAGCTCGGGCGTGATATGAGTTATCAAGGTTTAGTGAATCAAACCCTATGTATGTTGCATTATGATAGAATACAAAAAGTTACATTACAACTTAGACATATGTGCCCCCATGCAATTCACTTTTTCACCTGCGTTATCTCCTAGGAGAACATTTTTATCTTCTCTTTAAAATAAATTTTCATAGCTTTACAATTGAAAAAGTACCCAAAAGTTGGTGAAAAGGTATTATCAAATTTATTTTGAGTATTTGATTGCTGGCTGGTGAGTTGAAAAGCATTTTATGACAAGTTGTAAAAATATCACCTAGGTAAAAACTCGGGAGAAAAAGGGAATTGCATGTGGGCCATGATGCGTTGCAATGCACACAGTATAACTAAAGGTATGCTTATGCTTTACTGTCACTAAAGCAGTGCGTTATCCAGATAACCCAAGGCATGGCAATGTACACAGTGTGCTAGCCCCCTTGGAATATCATGGCATCACATTGGGATGCCATGATATTGTGTGTCGCATTGCATAACATGTGCAAGGAGCCTAACTAACAGAACATAGCCTACAGTAAAAACATTGGACCTGATAAATCTATAAGTCATGAAACCAAAAACTACAACTTCTGGTATATTTGTTGCATGTGGATGCAGAACAGACGGTACCCATTCACCTCCCGGATGCGCTTACTGTTTCCATTCTGCATCCACTCAAGTGTGAACCGGCCCTTAGGATCCATTCATTTATGGTCTGCTAAACTGACTTTTTGTTTTACTGTACCAGGGCTGTGGAGTCGGTACAAAAATCTTCGACGACTTATTTTATCAAACCACTGACTCCGAATCCAGGTACCCAAAATTCCTCCGACTCGTTAGTCTAATTTTTACAAAAGCTATGGATTTGGTTTCAAAATCATCTGATTCAGACTGCAACTCCTCACTTTATTGAAACCACTGACTTCGACTCCACAGCCCTGGTATGAACCAGGCCTTAAAGGGAATATCTGAGCAAATTGAAAAAAAAATCTACCTACCCGGGGCTTCCTCCAGCCCCTTGCAGCTGAGCTGACATGTCTCTTGCAGAACTACTGCCTCTGCGCAGTACACACCAGATAACGTGGACTTGTTTGACAGCAGCGCTCACGCAGGCACAGTAGAGGATGATCTCGCAAGGTTGGCCTCTGCAGCAGAGGGGACCGGGAGCCAGCGCCTGAGAGTGGATCTGCGGTGTGGGACATGTCTGCTGCAAAGGGCTGGAGGAAGCCCCTGAGTAAGTAGATTTTTTTTCAACTTGCTCGGATATTCCCTTTAAGACGAGGGGGCGAATGTGAAGTCCAGCTTCTACATGAAGCGGGAAGGGGCATAAGCTTGGCTATGTCATCATGCTCCAGCCTTTGTCCAACAAGGGCTACCATGCCAAATTAGGTATTGCTATTATGGCCAAAAAATGCAATAAAAACTACCTACCTAAATCCACCAAGGGTTAAAATGCTAAAATGCTGTCAGTGCTCAGTTGTGTTGCATATCTGCTCACTGCCCATATAATTCTAAGGGGCTGTTTACAGTGCTGTGTTGTAACTGATCATGTTATTGTAATTTGCCAATACAATCCTATGAGCCTGTTAACAGTACTGCGTTGTAACTGATCATGTTGTTCTAACTGGCTGCATGCAGGCTTTGTTATAAAGTCTATGGCCAGTCTCCATTGCAGTTCACACTTATTGTAACATAAAAATCCGCCAAGGCTTAACATGCCAATTTTGCCAAAACATGCCAATTTTGCCAAAAAGTGCCCTAAAAACAGATATAAACAAACAAAACCACTTCTGACATGGTAACATTTTCTAGCACACCATGCTAGTAAACAGTTTTTGAACTGTCTAAAGCCTGGTACACACCATGCAATTTCCTGTCAGATAAACTGGTTGAATCGATTGTTTCCAACAGGTTCGTCTGTTGTTTTTTAATCGATTTTGTAAGGAAGTGATCAGAAAATCAATTAGAAAAACAATCGCCAATCAGATTGGACCTGTTGGAAATAATCAATTCAACCCGTCTATCAGACAGAAAATTGCATGGTGTGTACCAGGCATAACGCTGGGAATACACGGTGCGTTTCCGCGGCTCGATTATGCCACCCGGTCGATTCCCCCGCTCGACCCCACGGGCAATTCTCTTATCTTCTGCTCATTTTCCTTATTTTTTTCCATTGTCCTGCCCGCGGTATCGAGCGTGGAATCGATCGGGTGATCGAACATGTTGGAAATTATTAATCGAGCCATCTAAATGGCTGAATCGAGCGGTACAAACGTACCGTGTATTCCCAAGCATTAGATGGGGCAGGTATTTGCTTTTTGCAGATTCAGTGGGGAGCATTGAAACAAACTTTCTATGCTCCACCCTCTAGGCTGAAACTTGATGCAGTCCAGAAACTGTGAGCGCAATAAAAATAGCGCAGGAGATCTGGGCGCAGCTGGTGCTATCATAGGCCGTAATAGGAATTGCAGCTATAGCTGTGCTCAGTGAGTGATCTGGGTGCTGTGAGATGACGGATCACAAATCACTGCAAAAACACTGTAATTCGGCTGCCAGCAATAGCTGGAAGCCGAATGACATAATTCCCCGGTATCCATGGCGGCCTGGAGGGGGAATAGTTAGTAACGCCGTCAGGACTTGTGCAGGAGCAGGGTAAGCCATTTATCGGCTTTACCCTGTGCCCAAATCTCACGCCGGCAATGTTATAGGTACGCCAGAAACAGACCTGATCTGCTTTTACTCTGCTTTCTCCTCTGTTCCACGTTCATCACAGTAAACCACCATTTTTCCATTCATTTACCATGCTGCAATTACTGTACTAAAACTGCTTTACAACAACCATTCAATTGTGTTTGTATATACAGACAAACCCCTTTTAACATTCTTCAGCTAGTTCTCTAACTGAATTTCTCTTCACACATGCATTCGGTGCCTACAGATGACATCATTCAGTAAAAAAAAAAAAAAAAAAAAAAAAAAAAAAAAAAAAGGTGGTTAGAGCCTTCACTGTATAACAGTTACAACTACTGGAATAAAGAAAAAAAAACTGTTACTCTGCCAGGAGTAAAAATGGTTCGTCCCAGGCATTTTTACTGGACATCACTGAGACTGTTTGTTTTACTGTTTACAGTTCCTCTTTAAGGTGACTACCTCTTGAAGCTCATTAAGAGAATGCCAAGAGTGTGCAAAGCAGTAATCAAAGCAAAAGGTGGCTACTTTTAAGAACCTAGAATATGACATATTTTCAGTTGTTTCACACTTTTTGGTTATGTACTATACTTCCACATGTGTTAATTCGTAGTGTGGATGCCATCAGTGTGAATCTACAATGTTCATAGTCATGAAAATAAAGAAAACTCTTTGAATTTGAATGAGAAGGTGTGTCCAAACTTTTGGTCGGATATATTATAATATATATATATATATATATATATATATATATATATATATGTGTGGGATGTGAAAGTTTGGGCAACCTTGTTAATAGTCATAATTTTCCTGTATAAATCGTTGGTTGTTACGATAAAAAAAGTCTGTTAAATATATCATATAGGAGACACACACAGTTATAATTTTGGGCACCACCAAAAAGTAATTAAATCAATATTTAGTAGATCCTCCTCTTGCAGAAATTACAGCCTCTAAATGCTTCCTGTAGGTTCCAATGAGAGTCTGGATTCTGGTTGAAGGTATTTTGGGCCATTCCTCTTTACAAAACATTTCTAGTTCATTCAGGTTTGATGGCTTCCGAACATGGACAGCTCTCTAACTCACAGCACAGAATTTCAATTATATTCAGGTCCGGGGACTGACATGGCCTGTCCAGAATGTTGCACTTGTTCCTCTGCATGAATGTCTTAGTGGATTTTGAGCAGTGTGTAGGGTCGTTGTCTTGTTGAAAGATCCAGACCCCGGCGCAGCTTCAGCTTTGTCAAATCAAATTTAAATCTCTATTGCAATGTGTTAAATAGTTTGTAAGGGAGCCAAAAAGGCAATGCTGAAGTTAAAAAGCAATCTATTTTTTTTACTGTGTGACTATCATTCAGCCTTTTCCCCCAGCTCCTAAGGAGGACGCAAGGCCGCATAACAGATACTGCAGAGCATGCCCATGTCTGCCCAACTCCCCTCTCCCCTCCCCAGGACCAGGTGCCGATGTCTGCCCGACCCCCTCTCCCCCCCCCCAGGACCAGGTGCTGATGTCTGTCCGCTCCCCACCCAAGAGCCGATGTCTGTCCGACCCCCCAGGACCAGGTGTTGATATCTTCTCACCCCAAAAAGCTGACACGGAGAGAGAGCGGGAGCGGAGTACATCTACACACTTCCAGCGCCGCCACCACAAGTTTGCCCTGTCGCCGTGCATCTCTCTCTCTCCTGCTCGTGATTCTCTCACATGTGACTCGGCGGCTGAGCTGCGGTGGCGGCGCTGGAAGTGTGTAGATGTACTCCGCTCTCGCTCTCTCTCCGTGTCAGCTTTTTGGGGTAAGAAGATATCGGCACCTGGTCCTGGGGGATCAGACAGACATCGGCTCTTGGGGGGGGGGCGGGTTGGGGGGGGAGCGGACAGACATCGGTACCTGGTCCTGGGGGGGGGGAGAGGGGGTCGGGCAGACATCGGCACCTGGTCCTGGGGGGGGAGAGGGGGTCGGGCAGACATCGGCACCTGGTCCTGTGGGGTAGAGGGGGTCGGGCAGACATGGGCATGCTCTGCAGTATCTGTTATGCGGCCTTGCGTCCTCCTTAGGAGCTTGGAGAAAAGGCTGAATGATAGTCACACAGTAAAAAAATTAAGATTGCTTTTTAACTTCAGCATTGCCTTTTTGGCTCCCTTACAAACTATTTAACACATTGCAATAGAGATTTAAATTTGATTTTTTTGGGCTAACAGTTACTCTTTAAAACCCATGGTGGAGATAACCTTGCCAATGGAGGATGTGTTTAGGGTGAACAGTAGGGGGCCAAGGGCTGAACCTTGGGGGACTCCCACCGAGAGGTGGTTGGGGGTGGACGAGGACTCATTGAAGGCGGTCGTGAAGGAGTGTTTGGAGAGGTAGGATGAAAGCCAGGACAGGGCGAGATCATGAATGCCCAAGGACTGGAGGAGTAGGGGATGATCTACTGTGTCAAAAGCTGCTGACAGGTCAAGGAGGAGGAGAATGGAGTATTTACCTTCAGCTTTAGCTAAGGCAAGGTCGTTGACCACTTTGGTGAGAGCAGTTTCGGTTGAGTGGGCAGGCCGAAATCCAGATTGGAGTGGGTCTAGCAGTGAGTTGGCATTGAGGTACTGGGTCAGGCGTTTGTGAACCAGATGCTCAAGGAGTTTTGAGGCAAAGGGGAGGAGGGGGATAGGACGGTAATTGGAGGGTAGCGAGGGGTCGAGGGAGGGTTTCTTGAGCAGGGGTAGTACAGTGGCCTGCTTGAAGTCTGAGGGGAAGGTGCCTGTGGATAGGGAGAGGTTGAACAAGGTAGTGAGGACTGGGGCCATTTCCGTGAAGTGAGGCTGGAGTAAATCAGAAGGGATGGGGTCAAGGGGGGGGGACATATACCTATCTAATCTATACTGCGGACATATACCTATCTAACCTATCTAAGCTATAATGGGGGCATATACCTATCTAGCCTATACTGGGGGCAACTATATGGGCTATCTATACTGGGGGGGGGGACACCTATAGCTGGCTACCTATACTGCGGGCACCTATACCTGTCTCCACGTTGGGGTCGCATTTTACGCCCTCACCCTGGGTGCAATTTAGCCTAGAAACTCCCCCCCCCCCCCCCCCCCGGAAATCCTGGATTTGCCCCTGATGACCCTAAACATAAAGCCAGGGCAACAATGGAATGGTTTAAAACAAAACATATCTATGTGTTAGAATAGCCCAGTCAAAGTCCAGATCTAAATCCAATCGAGAATCTGTGGCAAGATCTGAAAACTGCTGTTGACAAACGCTGTCCATCTAATCTGACGGAGCTGGTTTGCAAAGAAGAATGGGCAAGGATTTCATTCTCTAGATGTGTAAAGCTGGTAGAGACATACCCTAAAAGACTGGCAGCTGTAATTGCAGCAAAAGGTGGTTCTACAAAGTATTGACTCAGGGGGCTAAATAATTACGCACACCCAACTTTGCAGTTATTTGTAAAAAATGTTTGGAATGATGTATGATTTTCGATCCACTTCTCACATGTACACCACTTTGTATTGGTCTTTCACATGGAATTCCAATAAAATTGATGCATGTTTGTGGCAGTAATGTGACAAAATGTGGAAAACTTCAAGGGGGCCGGATACTTTTGCAACCCACTGTATATATATATATATATATATATATATATCTATATATATATATATATATATATATATATATATATTTATTTATTTATTTTTTTCAAAAGTGAAATCCCCCTTAAATATTTGTCCCGACCCCGATGACGTCACTGCCGCACTAATTGGCCGCCGGGTTTAATGCGTAAATTTTTACGCATTGAACCAGTAACACGTAAAAATGTATGTGTTAATGTTCCTGCACTAGCGGGAATGCGTAAAAATGTACGCAATACGTCCCGCCGACCGAGGTCGGCAAGCTGCCAGTGGGAGACTGGAGCAGCAGTGAGTGACAATAAGGGCACAGGATGGCTGCATGGGGCTAGTAGAGGCCGCAGGTAAGTGAAACTCCTTTTTTTGCTTGGACATTCCCTTTAAAGCCTACAATGACCTGCTAGCCTTAATTCAAAGATTAGAAAAAGGCCATAAGCAGTCCCAGGACCCCATCATCTATAAACAACTACTTTTAGCCCGACAAGATCTGCATATTTTATTGCTCTACTGATATGACCACAACCTTAAGAAACTCAACTCTTTAAAATATTCCCAGAGTAACAAGGCTGGAAAGTTCCTAGCCAACATGATCTAGCACAGGTATGCTAAAACAATGATCCACTCTAAAACCCAACCACTCACTAAAGTCACAACCCTAAGGCTACTTACACACCAGGACATTGCGGTTAGGGGACGTTATATGGCACATAACGTGCCCCTAACGCAACGCCTGGTGGTGTTGGAGCAGGACGCTACCAAGAGCCGCGTTACAAGCAGCTCTTGGTGCGCCTGCTCTGTCGGAGCCACTGCGGAGACCACGTGAGCGGAGCTCTCTGCATCACGTGGTCCCGCCAGCCAATCCGCGGCCGCTCCAGGATGTAAACACTGCAAGTGCAGTGAATAATAAGTAGCCATGTGCCTGGCTACGTAGTGGCCTCTCCCCGCCTCCTCTCCGCCCATAAAATAAAAAAACCCTACTGAGCTTGTGCAAACAGTCTAACGCGGCTTAGCCGCGTGTAAAGTACTGCATGCAGTACGTTATGTAGACGTGCTGCGTTACAATGTAACGCAACGTGGGCACTGTGAACAGCCCACTGATTTTTCATTGCTGTGCGTTGTGGGTGCGTTACAGGCTGCTCTAACGTGCGCCTGTAACGTCCCACTGTGAAACCAGCCTAAATCCTAAATCAATAGCCAACATATTTAACCACTTCACATCCAGACCTTCTTTTCCCCTTATGGACCAGAGCAGTTTTGACGCTTTAGCCATGTCCCTATTTAAACAGCCATAACTTTATCCCTACTCACGACGCCTAAAATATCTAGGTATCATTTTTTTCAGGACATACTAGACTTTCATAGGGGGGTATTTTGACCCAAGAAAAAATTGGAAAAAGGGGGAAAATGAAAAATTGCATTAATCCTTAGGTTTCACCAATTCTAGTAAAAAATAAGAAATACTACAGTAGATAAACATTCCACCAGTATTACGTCTCCCAAGGATAGATAGCCAAGCGTGTCCCCAGTATCAGCCCCCCCAGTATAGCCAGATGTGCCCCCCAATATCAGCCCCCCAGTATAGCCAGATCTGTCCACCGTATTTGCTAGTCCCCCATATAGACAGATGTGCCCCCCGGGAATAGGGCCCACCATTATAGCAAGATGTGTCCCCGGGATCAATGTTCCCCATTGTAGAGAGATGTGCCCCCAGGATTAGCGCCCCCACCCCATTATAGCCAAATGTGCCCCCAGTTTTAGGTTATGGCACCCAGGACTATCAGATGTGCCCCCATTATTAATTCCCCACCCCGTTACCCTGATGGGCTCCAAAATGCATTTCAAACCCCCCCTTTTGGAACTCTACCCCCACCCTCCGTTATGGGTAGCCAGATGTGCCCCCCCCCCCCCCTTACTACTCTGCCCCCTCTGTGGCCAGATAAATAAAAAAATGTCCCTGCAAGCAGAATATCTCACCTAACCTGGTTCCTGCGATTCTCCTTCAGCCCAGCTTCCATTCACTGCGCTGCACTCAGCCCTGTGATAGCGAACACCCGGGTCCCGGCTTGATGACGTCATCAAGCCGGAACCCAGATATTCGGCATCACAGGGCTAAGTGCAGTGCGGTGAATGGAAGCTGGGGCTGAAGGATGATCACAGGAACCAGGTAAGGCGAGATATTATCCTTGAAGGGGCATTTTTTTTATCGATCTGGCGTGGAGGGGGAGAGATGAAGGATCATTGGTGTTTGCTACAGTGGTGATCGTTCATCCACGGGGGGGGGGGGTCACTAATTGGCTACAAGGGAACATGTTCCCTTTCACCAATTAGTAATGCAGCTGACAGTGCCGGGAGGTGCGATTTGAAGCATACCCGATCGTGCACAGCAGGGCTGCAAGCAAGTCAGTATATCTACGTCATGGAGGCATGGAGGGTGTCACAGATGACGTAGATATACTGTAGCAGGAAAAAGTGGTTAAAGATTATTATTTGCAACTTTACAATTTACAGGACAACTCACTGACTCCACAACCCACCCCTAACTTAATCAATGATTATCTCTCGGGTCTAGATCTCCCCAAACTAATAAATGCCCAACTAGAGAATATTAAAGGGATTCTGTGGTGGGGGTTAAAAAGACAAAATCCGACACTTACCTGAGGCTTCTATCTCCACCCTGCAGCTGTCATGTTCTGCGCTGTCCTCCTCCGATACTCTGTTCCCCGCCGCTGGTCCAGGTCTAATCTTGTGTCTACGTAGATTGCGGCTGCGTGGCCATGGCCGTGCGCATGCTTGCTCCCGCACGCGTCAACGGGAGCTTACTGCACAGGCGCAGTACAAGAAAACGTTGTACTACGCCTGTGCAATAAGCTCCCGATGACACGGGTGGGAGCGAGCACTATTCGTCTATTTAGACTAATATTAGACCGGGACGGGATCAGTGGCAGGGAACCAAGGATCGCTGGAGGACGGCACGGGACATTACAGCTGCAGGGGGCCGATGGAAGCCCTTGGTAAGTGTCGGATTTTATCTTTTGAGCCCCTCCACAGAAACCCTTTAATATCCTGTTTACAGATGCAGAAATCCTCAAAATGATTAAACTTCTAAAACGTTACAAAGCGCCCGGCCCTGACGGCTTTCCTTACAAATATTACATCGCCTTCGCTCACACCCTCTCCTCGATCTTGACCAACCTATTTCATTCTTTTATGTTGGGAACCCCAATCCCTAAAGAATTTCTTGAAACTACAATTTCTGTGATTCCAAAACCAGGGAAAGGCCTAAAATGCCCTGCTCACTATCGCCCAATTTCCCATTTAAACTCAAGACATCAAATTACATGCCAAACTAATAGCAAATAGTTTAAAGTCAATTACCCCAGACCTCTTGCTCCCAGACCAAGTATACTTTACAAAAGGTAGACAAGCACCTGATGGGACCAGACGTATGCTGTACATTTTAAGATATGTAGAGCTCGGTCAAACACCTTCTCTGCTTCTTACACTAGATGCGGAGAAGGAATTCATAGTTCATTGGGGCTATTTGAAGGCCACTCTTCTCAAGTTTGGATTTCAGGGCCCAATCCTCTCTGCGCTATTGGCACTCTATTCTAGTCAGTCAGCAAGAGTCAATGCGGCAGGATTTCCGATCAGACCCTTTCAATATCTCTAATGGCACTTGCCAAGGTTTCCCCTTATCCCCCATAATTTTTGAGCTTCTTATTGAGACCCTGGCTCAAAAAATTAGAAATAATCCCCTAATTAAAGGCATTAATATAAAAGAACACCCACCTCATCATCCTATTTGCGGACGATGTGGCCTTAGTACTTTCGGATTCACTAAACTCTTTGAATCATTTACTTACAGAACTCCATAAGTTCTCATCCGCTTTAAACTATAAGCTCACACAAAGTCCTATATATTAGGTTTTTAGCATACCCTTAGTCTTAAATCTGGCATCTCTAATAAATTTGCTTTTCCTTGGGCAACCTCAGCAGTACAATACCTAGGAATTCACCTGACAGCGGTTTCATCTGACTTATTTAAGTATAACTTTGTGCCCTTGCTGGCGGATATTAGAGTGGAATGTCAATCCTTAGCTAAATTTCTCCTTTCTTGGTCAGAAAGGATAGCAACATTTAAAATGTACATTCTTTCGAAAATCCTCTATTTATTTAGGACCCTTCCAATACCTATTAACCGTTCCATCTTTTTGGACTTAAAAAATATCATAAGTGATTTTATCTGGGGTGGCCGTAGATTTTGCATGGCTTACAATTTAATGACTTTACCCAAACGAAAGGAAGGATTGGGTCTTCCAAACATTGAACTATACTATTTTATTTATTGTATTTATAAAGCGCCAACGTTTTACGCAGCGCTGTTCATTAATTTAGGTTACAGACAATATTTAGGGGTCACATACAGCAATATGACAATACAGGAATACAAGAAAACCAGATCACACAGCACAGTATGAGTACAAGGTAATGCTTAGTCACTCACTGGATGGGAGCATGGAGATTAGGCAAGTTAGGTTCACTCAAATGCGTAGCATGGGTTTACAGTAATGGAGGTGCATGATCAGGTAGGACACAAAAGGAGGAGAACCCTGCCCAACGACTTACAATCTAGAGGGAGAGGTAGGAACACGAGAGGTAGGGGACCAGAGTTCAGCTGTGGGTTTAGAGCAATTGTGAGGGGTGGTAGGCCAGAGTGAAAAGGTGAGTTTTTAGGGCCTTCTTGAAGGTGTTGAAAGAGGGGGCTGCCCTAATGGATAGAGGTAGGGAGTTCCATAGAGTTGGAATTTTTCAAATATTGGTGGTCTAAAACATTCAGAAAGAGATGGGTACTGCTAGAAAATGATCTTCTGCAACCTTGTCCTAGGAGCGTATTATCTAGTATTCATAGGGTGATGAGTTATCTCAGATCTAAACAGATTACTATACCTGAATGGAGTAGCCATGTAGTGACAATGCTTAATATGACAAAACCAACACAAGGTATTAATGTAATTTGGTATAATGTCTTAAATATTTCACACAAATCCCCTTTATCCAAATACACAGTTTCCTGGTCATTGAATATAGGGGTGGAGATCTTGGTAGTTAAACTGGTGACTGCACAAAGATCTCTTGCAAAGCTTTCCAAATGTCAATCTCATAGGGAGCAGCTCCTCAAAATTATCACACATTGGTACCTCACTCCCCGGAAGCTTACCTCATTATCAAAGGGCAACACATCTATCTGCTGAAAATGTGGCAAACACATAGGTACTATGCTACATATGTTATGGGATTGTCCCAAAGTGTCAAAATTAAGGAGCATTATTAAATCATACGTTAAACTTCATTATATCCCAAACTTCAGATCGTCTTCCTCAATGGCCCTACTCTGTTTTGATATCGAGAAGCTAGATCCCCCTTTACAAGAAACAAAAATGTCACTTAATTATGGTAGCACAACACCTGATAAGTAGCAAATGGAAATCATCGGATGACCTGTGTTTTACTGAACTGCTTGCTATCTTTAAAAGGAACATATTAATAGAAGACTTCCTAAAACCCTCATTCTAACCATTGTCTACTACATATATGTATGGTAAATGTTGTAGGATACGCCATTTTAGCCACCTTGTGGAATTTAGGCAGTTTATCCCCTTATCTCTTAAGTCCTGAAGATAGAGGACAGAGAGCTAGTTTTGGTTGAGCTTAAGTTAATTTTGTTAGTCTGTTAGTTTTTGATCCCCTTTATAGTTATGGCTACTAGTTACAATATTATAAGTATCACTGATGTATTAGGATATGCATTGACAGGAAATTACTCCTTTCAACATCTCATAAACTTGATTATGATACCTAAAGGTGTTTGTTATTGCTATACAATATAAGATAGTTTTGACCCAGAGCTCTACCCATTGTAGTTGATTAGCTTATAGCCTCTGCTCCAATTACTCACAACCGCTGGGTGTCCTAGCTATGGCCAGCCTCCCCCCAGTGGTTTGAATTCGGATGGATTCCACGGACTACGACTGCTAGCAATACATGACTCTCCCCATTCTGGTTAAACGCCACCACTACTGATTTGATACTATCTCCATCTAAGTATGTTTTCTCTTTGATACTATATATTGAAGAAGTGTTCTTTTATATACACATAACTCATTGATATATCACCTACAGTGTCTATACATGTAACGTGTCATATTTCCTGTTTTCATTATTATGTACTATTTGCTATATTATTTTTTATTATTATTATTATTTAGTATTTATATAGCGCCGACATATTACGCAGCGCTGTACAGTGTGTATATATATATATATATATATATATATATATATATATATATATATCTTGTCACTAACTGTCCCTCAAAGGAGCTCACAATCTAATCCCTACCATTGCCATATGTCTATATTATGTAGTGTAAGTACTGTAGTCTAGGGCCAATTTTTAGGGGGAGCCAATTGACTTATCTGTATGTTTTTGGAATGTGGGAGGAAACCGGAGTGCCGGAGGAAACCCACGCAGACACGGAGAGAACATACAAACTCTTTGCAGATAGTGCCCTGGCTGGGATTCGAACCAGGGACCCAGCGCTGCAAGGCGAGAGAGCTAACCACTACGCCCCCGTGCTGCCCGTGCTGCTATATCCTTACAATAAAAATTTACTGTGGACAAAAAAAAAATAAAAACCTATACCTGTATAGCAGAAATTTTTCGGATCTAAAATGGAGTAAGACAGGGTTGCCCACTATCACCTTTTTAATTTAATTTATGCTTAGAACCACTCAAAAACACAATACATAAATATGAGAAAATAAGAGGTGTTGAGATTAGCAAATAAAAATATTAAAAGTTTATAAAAGTGTAAGCGATCTTGCTGTGTTCACAGTCCTCAACTTTCTTATGTGCAAAGTCCTATATATCCATATCCATGCCAGACTTGACCTCCAGAAGCATATGGAATGACCACCACCACCTCACCCTCAGAAGTGGGCACTCACCCTTAGAAGATGACCCCCGGCTAGATGGGTCACAAAATGCCTCTGGGATATTTTCAGGCAATCCCCTGCCTATACTGGCTCCTTTTGACGATATGTTATACGACAATGTGTCCACAGCTTTCACCTCAAATAAAGCACATATTCCTTTCCATAGCGTAAAACCATAGAGACAGTTTATTTATATTAAAAATGCACCCTCACATTCCAATGGGCTTTTTGTAGAGCATAGAGTTTTATAGGGCTCTACCCCTTCACGTTGGCCGCCTGGCTGGCTCTCCGTGCTCACATAGAGGACCCTTCCTCGATCTCCCCGCACGCCACGCCGGCTTACTTCCGCCTCTGCCGCCACGCCCTACTAGTTTGGTCCTATTGGACTCATCAGGAGCATGCGCAGAGGTATCCGTAATGCGTATTTATAGCCACAATCCCGCCCCGTTCCTCCCCCCAACCTGATTGGCTCCGCCGCCGCTTCCGCGTTCCAGCCGCCGTGGAGCGCAAGCCGGCCACCAGGAAATACGATACTCTCCCTCACTATTGAGGTGACGTATCTAAATGATCGTAAAATGCTTGAAAAATGTTTAAAAATGTTTTAAAACCGCACAAAAAAATGCAATGTTTGCAGAACTATGGAAAACTTGTTTTTTGAGCCAGCCACCTGGCCCTTATGAGAAGTATAGATTCACATTTTGTTTCTAACTCTTATCAATACTATTAATATACATACATATACATTACAAAAACGCCACTTTTTTCTAGTGTGCGCAATTTGAATGGGACATAAGCCAAACCCCCCCCCCCCCCCAAAACAATACCCCCTCACATTGTAGTGCAAACTCCCCAAAATCATTTGGAATATTACATGAAACAACAAGGAGTAATACCAGATGATTAAATTAATTACCTTATGAAAATCCTAAACTTTGCAATGGAAAAAAACTATTTCTGGCATGGGGGTGAATACTATAAACAGCATAGGGGTTGTGCCATGGGGCGGGGTTTGCCCCCAGTTTGGCAAACCTTTTTATAGGTAAATGGGAACAGAAGGTGTTGGCACAGGAGGGTTCAAAACAGGTACTGACCTGTAAAAGGTATATCGATGACCTGTTTATAGTTTGGGGGGGGGGGGGCACTGAGGAAGGTTTGGCACAGTATATAAGAGCACTTAATAATAATGATGTTAATATCACACTGTCATATGAGGCTCACAGAGAAACTATACATTTTTTGGATTTATCACTGTTAATAGTAGATGGGGTGGTGGTGTCAAAAAATTATTTTAAAGGGACTCCGAGCAGTGCAGAAACTATAGAAAGATGCATATCATTTTAAAGCTCTCTTTCTCCTCTTTCCAATGATATATAAACCGCCGCCCTGCACCTTTTAGTTTTCGCTTTTTTCGCGATTGAAATTGCCGCGGCCGCAATGTCAATCGCGAAAATAGAGAAAACTAAAAGGCGTAGGGTGACGATTTAGGTGTCGCCAGAAAGAGGAGAAAGAGAGCTTTAAAATGATATCCATCTTTCCATAGTTATATTGTATTGTACAGGGCAACTTTTTCCTAAAGTCAGCAGCTCCATTCTGCTTAATGGATCTGCTGACACTGGGGAAAGCGTCGTCCTGTGTAAAACTATGGAAAGATGGATATCATTTTAAAGCTTTCTTTCTCCTCTTTCTGGCGACACCTAAATCGTTGCCCTACGCCTTTTAGTTTTCTCTATTTTCGCGATTGAAATCGCGGCCGCGCCAATTTCAATTGCGAAAATAGTGAAAACTAAAAGGCGTAGGGCGACAGTTTATATATCATTGGAAAGAGGAGAAAGAGAGCTTTAAAATGATATGCATCTTTCAATAGTTTCTGCACTGCTCGGAGTCCCTTTAAGGAGACAGACCGTAATGGGTATATCTCAGTTCATAGTGGACACCACCCGAATTGGATTAAAAATGTCCCTAGAGGACAACTGATGAGGGTGAAACGTAACTGCGCGGGAATAGATGATTTTGATATACAGGCACGGGTGCTAATTGATAGATTTATTGAGAAAGGGTATAATGAGGACTTTTTACAAACACAATTTAATGATGTCAGAAATAAAGATAGAAGGGAACTATTGCAAAATAATGAAAAGGGGAAAGAAAATAACAGATATGAAGTTGCTTTTGTCTCAGATTACAATGAACAATACAAAACGATACAGGGGATAATAGGTAAGTATTGGGATATTTTTATGTCAGATATGGAACTTAGACAGATTTTACCCATAAATCCTAAGTTCATATATAGAAAAGGCAGCAATTTAAAAAACTACTTAGCGCCAAGTTGTGTTGAACCCAAAAGTAGAAGAGGAGAGAGGTTACAGGGATGGCAACAACAGGGGTTCTACCCCTGCAGAAAATGTAAGGGGTGTAGGGAGATAAATACAACCTGTACACAGGAAGTAGTGGGGTTTTCCAATAATAACAGAACAAAAATATGCAAGTTTATATCATGTAACGATAAGAATGTTGTTTACATGATATGGTGCCCATGTGGCCTCCAATACATAGGTCGGACTACTAGACCGTTGAAGGAACGCATAGGAGAGCATATACGTAATGTTAAAAAATGTTTGAGGGGGCATACGCTGTCTTCACATTTTAGGGATGTACATAATTGTGATGCTGATGCATCTGTGATGTTTTTCTGTGGTCTAGAAAAAGTAAATGCACATTGGAGGGGGGGGGGGGGGGGGATATAACAAGGGAGGTTTCAAGAAGGGAAACGTGGTGGATACATCACATGAATTCCTTGAAGCCAAAGGGGTTGAATGCAGAGATTGACCTTATATGTTACTTGAGCAATGATTGAAGGGGATACAAGGGGAGTGTTGTAATGGTGTGTGGAATGGAATGGGAAAGAGCCTATGTACATTGGGTATTGGGGTACTGTCACTATGGATATGGAGAAAGATATGAAAAGAATATATATTGCAACTAGGTTTGCTCTGTTGGGTTTTGAATATCAAATGGTTTTGGGGAGTTTGCACTACAATGTGAGGGGGTATTGTTTTGGGGTTTTTTTTTGGCTAGTGCGCACACTAGAAAAAAGTGGCGTTTTTGTAATGTATATGTATGTATATTAATAGTATTGATAAGAGTTAGAAACAAAATGTGAATATATACCTCTCATAAGGGCCAGGTGGCTGGCTCAAAAAACAAGTTTTTCCATAGTTCTGCAAACATTGCATTTTTTGTGCGGTTTTAAAACATTTTTAAACATTTTTCAAGCATTTTACGATCATTTAGATACGTCACCTCAATAGTGAGGGATAGTATCGTATTTCCTGGTGGCCGGCTTGCGCTCCACGGCGGCTGGAACGCGGAAGCGGCGGCGGAGCCAATCAGGTTGGGGGAGGAACGGGGCGGGATTGCGGCTATAAATACGCATTACGGATACCTCTGCGCATGCTCCTGATGAGTCCAATAGGACGAAACTAGTAGGGCGCGGCGGCAGAGGCGGAAGTAAGCCGGCGTGGCGTGCGGGGAGATCGAGGAAGGGTCCTCTATGTGAACACGGAGAGCCAGCCAGGCGGCCAACGTGAAGGGGTAGAGCCCTATAAAACTCTATGCTCTACAATAAGCCCATTGGAATGTGAGTGAGCATTTTTAATATAAATAAACTGTCTCTTATGGTTTTACGCTATGGAAAGGAATATGTGCTTTATTTGAGGTGAATGCTGTGGACACATTGTCGTATAACATATCGTCAAAAGGAGCCAGTATAGGCAGGGGATTGCCTGAAAATATCCCAGAGGTGTTTTGTGACCCATCTAGCTGGGGGTCATCTTCTAAGGGTGAGTGCCCACTTCTGAGGGTGAGGTGGTGGTGGTCATTCCATATGCTTCTGGAGGTCAAGTCTGGCATGGATATGGATATATAGGACTTTGCACATAAGAAAGTTGAGGACTGTGAACACAGCAAGAGCGCTTACACTTTTATAAACTTTTAATTGTATCAATTTTAAGGAGCGCACCACCGTGACTATAAAGTAGAACTCTCATATTGGTCAGCGCAGTGTGTTAATATTGGATTTTAAATAAAAATATTAGCCTATGCGGATGACCTCTTACTAACTACAACCAACCCACTCGAATCAATACAAAGATGTAAGGATATAATAAATACATTTAGCCTACTATCTAATTTTAAAATTAATGAAGGGAAATCAATGATACTGGATTTGTGATATACTGTAGATACAAAACAAAAGATCGAGGAGAATATCAATTTTATATGGAGCAGTGGTTCAAATATCTTGGGATAAATCTCTGTAATAATTTAAAGTGGATACAAGACAAGCTTTTGTTGCCTTCATTACTCTGCCCCTTACATACACAGTGGGATGCGAAAGTTTGGGCAACGTTGATAATTGTCATAATTTTCCTGTACAAATCGTTGGTTGTTCCGATAAAAAATGTCAAGTTAACTATATCATATACAGGTCCTTCTCAAAAAATGAGCATATTGTGCTAAAGTTCATTATTTTCTGTAATGTACTGATAAACATTAGACTTTCAAATATTTTAGATTCATTACACACAACTGAAGTAGTTTTTTTTTTTTTTTTAGACTCAGCGTATTATCATGCCCGGACTTCCATCAACATGACTTCACAGCCGTGCTCCTGTGTCCCTGGGCGCATCTTCACATCATAGTCTGAATCCACTTATATAGACATAACACAACAGCAACAACAACAACAACAAAAAGAAGAAAAATCACACGAGGAAAAATATTATAGTAGAATAGAATAAAATAAAAATAAATAAATAAATAAAAAAAAAAAAAAAAACAACCACCAAAAAAAAAAAAAAAGAAATGCCCTCACCGGTCTTATAGGTATATGAGAGGAAAAGCTACTAGGAATGGGTGCAAATCCAGCCGCTGAGTGTGAATCCCTGAAAGATTGATGCATTACACCACTTATAGTATCTCACAATAGTTGCAGGGAAAATCGGAACCATAAATCGGAATCAGAATCGGAAACCGGATCTGCAGTGTGCAGGGGAACCCCACACTGCAGCCGCTACTACAACAGCTCTAAAATATCAATGCTGCACTGTGAGTACCTCCTTTCCCCTTTCTTTTTCCCTTCTCTTCTCCTTTGTAATTAACACCATTGTGATATAAGCCTTAGATAGGGCTGCACAGTTTTTCGGTTTAAAACCCAAACCGCGGTTCGCGACAAGACGACCCAGCAATCGCCAACATCCTTGGCCCTTGCCCGGCTCGCCGCCCGCACCCGGCCAGAAGCAGCGAACATGCACTAGTGCCAATAAGCGGGGGGCGGACCCACCCGAGCGAGCGGCCGGGCACACACAGCCCCCCCAAACCGCCAGACAGCGACGGAACGACGGCAGGCGGAGCCGCACACTCTGTACAGCCCCGCCCCCCGCCGCCCCACGGGGCTATACACAAGCGCACAGACAGCGGACCAGGCAGTGCGGGCACTATGAAAACTGCAAACACCAGATCGTGCCAACACGAACCGCCCTCCCTCCGCCCCCACATGACCACCCCCCGCCCAGGGTAATGCACACACAGCTAAATGGTCTGACAGAGCCCACCACAGCTGGGCTCCACCCCCCCTCACCACCATCACACATTCCATGTTGAATGTTCAGACCCCTGCCAACAACCCGACAGACCCTGACCCCGCCCTCCCCTCATACATACATATATATATATATATATGAATTTGGGGAAGAAAAAAAAATTGGAATCGCCGAGAGAAAAAGAAAATCGCAACTTCAATCTTTCCCCCAAAAACGTGCAGCCACAGCGTTGGATATTAAAAACCCGATAGTGGTAACTGTTACTATAACTACTAAACAGCTGTGCCGCACCCAATTTTACATTTCGCGCTCAGCAAGTAACACTTAAGAGAGGAAAAAACAAACAATAACACAACAGGGAGTAAGGTATTTGCTTCTTTAATGACCTCCTTACTAACAACACAGCAATATAAAGAGTCGTAATCCCTCTAGACATAAGTTTCTAAATTGTCCCGCAATTGCTTTATCGCCCGTAACTCATCTCTCTCCGGTTCTACGTCCTTCCCCGATTCTACATTCAAGAAGGATAACATCTTGCAGCGCCATTCTGCAAAACATGGAAGTATATCATCTTTCCACCTATCTATTATCATTTTCCTGGCAACCAATGAGCAACTATATAAAATATTTTTTAGATCGTTCTCTATATTCAATCTAGTCTGGCCAAAAAGGGCAAAAATCTCGTCATTCACAAAATCTGGGCTGTAATATTTCTTAATAAAGGCTTCTATCTCTTTCCAAAAACCACAAAGTTTATAACACTCCCAAAACCAATGTTTATAAGATCGGCTTGGGGCTCCACACCTCCAGCAACCACTCTTTCCCCAGCTTCTTTGTTCATCCATTTTTCTGGGGATACAATACCACCTGGAGACCAACTTATATTGGGTTAACTGGACATTAGTGCTGGCTGGTAACCAAATGTCTTTATATACTCTATTCCAGTGTATGTCATTCATCCTAATACCCAATTCTCTTTCCCACATATGTACCCCTCTGCTTCTTCCAGAGTCTCCTTCCTGACTTAGGAAGTTATAAAGCGTACCTAACCCCTTTTTGGGGATAGTACCATTGTTAACAAGCGATTCAAACTTGTTTAAATTTGTTCCAAAGGGGACTCTCTTTTGGGCTGTCCTTAGGTAGTTACTTACTTGGAGTTTCCCTAGCACAGTTGAAGGTATGGTCTTTTCATTTAACAAATCTATTATCTTGATATCTTTGATAAGTCCATTCAGTGTAAACCATCCTAAAGACTGCCCCGGTATAAAGTCTGGGTTGTCTCTTAAGGTTTGGAGTGGTGTTTGCCTCTTTTTTCCATTATGTTTAATTAGTTCTAGCATTATTTTCAACATTGGTTTAATGAAGGGGTGAGATGTACTTCCCATCAGTTTACTAAAGTTACTCTTATTCCAAGAGAAGATCAAGCCGAAGTTCACCCACGATGCCTCCATTTCTACCCACCACTTCCTCTCGCCTATGCATCCCCATTCCAGGATTCGCTTAAGAAGGTTAGCAGTGTGATACCGAGCCATATCGGGAGCTGCCAAACCTCCCGCTTCTTTACTTTTCGTAAGATAATGATAGGCGATTCTGGGAGTTTTGTTGAGCCATATAAACCTTTGGAACGGCCTGTGCAATGACCGGAACCATGCCTGGGGAATATCAACTGGGATGTTTTGTATCAAAAAAAGAATCTTTGGGAGGAGGAAAGTCTTAATAATTGCTACCCTGCCTATACTGTTAAATATTGGTTTATTCCAGGATTCTAGAGAATCCGAACTAGACTTGATTATATCTTTAAAATTAGCAGAAAATAATGCTTCTGGGTTGCTACAAACCTTCGTTCCCAAGTAGGTGATCTCATTTTTCTCCCATTTTAGGTCGGCGAGAGAACTTATCTTCCTAACTATTTCCTTACTACAGCCTATGTTTAAGAGTTGCGTCTTTTTCTCGTTTAATTTGTAATTAGAACAGAGAGAGAAATCCGCCAGGATTTTTAGCGCTTCCCTTGTGGAGGCATATGGGTCCGTCAAGGTTAGAATCCAGTCATCTGCATAGACCTGCTGTTTAATTTCTACACCTCCCACAATCAGCCCTCTAATCTGTCCATTATCCTGAATAGCATGTATTAGTACCTCCATGGCAAAATTAAATAAAAGAGGGGACAGAGGGCAACCCTGACGGACTCCATTTGATATCTTAAAATCTTTTGTTAATTGCCCATTAATGTTGATACAGGCTGACTGGTTTATATAGAGTTGCCTAATTCCATCAATAAATTTATCCCCTAGATTGAATCGGGATAAGACCGCAAAAAAGAAAATCCCTTGATAGCCTATCAAAGGCTTTTTCTGCGTCTATTGCTATGAGGACCGCTGCCATTTTTCTTTCCCTGCAAGCAAAAATAAAATTATTCACCACCGAAAGATTATCACTAATATGACGGCCAGGCCTAAAACCGTTTTGCTGAGGACCTAATAATTTATGTAGATAAGGGATCAGCCGGTTTGCCAGAATTTTTGAGTAAATTTTAACATCGACATTAATCAATGAAATTGGGCGATAGTTTGAACAGTCCTTCTTATCTTTGCCTTCTTTCGGAATCAGTGTAATGGTTGCTCTATTTGAAAGATCTGAAAATAAATGTTCCCCCTGTTGTGCTTTAATCAAGGCGCAAAAGGGGGCCGCAAGTTCATTCATACATAATTTGTAGAACTCGCCAATGCTTTTGCCCTCTTCTAGATCCACCACAACCCTCTTAAATTCTTCCTCTGTGATTAGGGAATTTAACTCTTCGCATTCTTGTGCATTTAATGATGGAATATCCACTCCAAACAGAAATTTATGTCCATCCTCTTTTGGGCTACCCAGGTTATATAATTTTTGATAAAAGCTTGCAAATACTTCCCCTATCTCCCTGGACCCCGAGACTAGCTCTCCAGTATATCTATATATTGAGTCAATAAATTTCTTTGCTTTGTCTCTTTTCAGTATACTAGCCATTAGTTTACCTGAACGATTAGTATTTATCATAAGTTCTCTGTGATTTTTTTTAAGTTGCTTCTTACACTTGTTATTTAATATATTGTTCAGGTTGTCTCTTGCAATTGTTAACTTCGAGTAATTTAAACTAGATGGCTCTGTCTTATGACTATTCTGAGCTGCTTGTAATGCTGACAAACAGCTGTCTAGGGTACATTTTTTTCCCTATACAGTCTACTGCTATGCTTAATCAAGATCCCCCTCAAAACACACTTAAGCGTGTCCCATAATACAACTTCAGATATGTTATCGGTTCTATTGCAGTCATAAAATTCCTTTATGCTGGCTTTTAACTCCTTCTTGAGTTTGGCGTCTTTTAAGATATCAGCATTTAATTGCCATATCCTGTCTTTCCTTTTGTTAGAAATCCACTTAAGTGTCAGCACCACAGGGGCGTGGTCAGAATAAGTAAAATTTAAGATTTTTATGTCCATGACTTGCTCTAATTCGTCCTGTTGAAGCCAGAAATAGTCAATTCTAGAGTATGTCCCATGACTAGGTGAGAAAAACGTGTAGTCTTTCGAATCAATGTTTAGAACCCTCCATATATCTAACAGCCTCCTAGATTTCATCAAAGTAAATATATCCTCGAGTTCCTTACGGGGGATATTCAGATTTTTCTTAGAGTTATCCATCTCTGGGTCAAGGGTCAGGTTAAAGTCGCCCCCGATAATTATTCTACCCCTAGCCAAGGTATCCAGTGTTGCAAAGAATTGACTAAGGAAATCATACTGTTTTTTATTGGGGGCATATACATTTGCCAGAGTAGTAGGGATATTATCAAGCTCTCCTACTAGGATCAATATTCTGGCGTCCTCATCAACAAACTGTTTCTCGAGTTTGAACATGACATTTTTATTTAGGACTATAGCCACCCCTGCAGCTCTTCTCTGCAAACAAGATCCCAGAAACCACTGAGTATAGTTTTTATTCCCAAAACGAGGTATGTGTCCCTACTTGAAATGGGTCTCCTGTATGAATCCTACATCTATTTTATTCCTTTTAAATTCCTCCAGAATTCTCCCTCTCTTGCATCCTGAATTGGCCCCTTTAACTTTTATAGATTCAACTCTAATAACCGTCATATATTTAAATTAATAAATAAAAAAAAAACAGAGAACATGGAAAGATGCCTGGAGTTCAGGGAAACCCCCGTTCCCTACAAATACCAATTTATCGGAGAGGACCAAAGAAAATGTAACAAAATCCAAAAAAGAAAAAAAACAAAAAAATATACAGAACAGAGAGATCATGACAAACTCCAAAAACACACGCCTAAACACAACATTACACTTAGCTTTATTGAAACTCTTAAAATCTACAATCTGGACTTCGGTCCTCAGGCCAAAGAACCAGCTAGTGTCTCTAAGACACATCCTTCTTCCACAGTAATTTAAATAACCGTGGATGAATTTTAAAATGACTTCTTTCTTAGGTCTTCCAAAACCCTCCCTCTTTATGTTTCTATTTTCCTTGTTCTGCCCCCTCAGTCTTCCAGCCAGAGCTACTTAACTCCACCAGACTGGGCTGGGGTGGCGTTTCAATAGACCACCCATCAATATGAAAACTCGGTAAGCCCAATCGTTCAGTCAGTGGCTGTAGAGGATCCCCATCTCTTAAAATCCATGTCTTTCCTTCAACAAATATTATCAGGGATAGGGGAAAGCCCCATCTGTACTTCCACCCTTTTTCACGAATCTTTTCAGTCAGAGGCTTCAACAATCTACGTCTCTGAATTGTTCGCTGGGACAGATCTTGAAAAAGGTCAATGGAGCAATCTTTGTATCTGATTGTGTCGTTTCTTCTATTAAGAGACATAATCTCTTCTGAAGTAGTTCAAGCCTTTTATTGTTTTAATATTGATGATTTTGGCATACAGCTCATGAAAACCTCAAATTCCTATCTCAAAAAAATAGCATATCATGAAAATGTTCTCTAAACGAGCTATTAACCTTATCATCTGAATCAACTAATTAACTCTAAACACCTGCAAAAGATTCAAGGCTTTTAAAAGCTCCCAGCCTGGTCATTACTCAAAACCGCAATCATGGGTAAGACTGCCAACCTGACTGCTGTCCAGAAGGCCATCATCGACACCCTTAAGCAAGAGGGTAAGACACAGAAAGAAATTTCTGAACGAATAGGCTGTTCCCAGAGTGCTGTATCAAGGCACCTCAGTGGGAAGTCTGTGGGAAGGAAAAAATGTGGCAGAAAACGCTGCACAACGAGAAGAGGTGACCGGACCCTGAGGAAGATTGTGGAGAAGGACCGATTCCAGACAATGGGGGACCTGCGGAAGCAGTGGACTGAGTCTGGAGTAGAAACATCCATAGCCACCGTGTACAGGCGTGTGCAGGAAATGGGCTACAAAGAAGCAGCACTAGACTGTTGCTCAGTAGTCCAAAGTACTTTTTTCGGATGAAAGCAACTTTTGCATGTCATTCGGAAATCAAGGTGCCAGAGTCTGGAGGAAGACTGGGGAGAGGGAAATGCCAAAATGCCTGAAGTCCAGTGTCAAGTACCCACAGTCAGTGATGGTCTGTGGTGCCATGTCAGCTGCTGGTGTTGGTCCACTGTGTTTTATCAAGGGCAGGGTCAATGCAGCTAGCTATCAGGAGATTTTGGAGCACTTCATGCTTCCATCTGCTGAAAAGCTTTATGGAGATGAAGATTTCATTTTTCAGCACGACCTGGCACCTGCTCACAGTGCCAAAACCACTGGTAAATGGTTTACTGACCATGGTATTACTGTGCTCAATTGGCCTGCCAACCCTCCTGACCTGAACCCCATAGAGAATCTGTGGGATATTGTGAAGAGAAAGTTGAGAGACGCAAGACCCAACACTCTGGATAAGCTTAAGGCCGCTATCAAAGCATCCTGGGCCTCCATAACACCTGAGCAGTGCCATAGGCTGATTGCCTCCATGCCACGCCACATTGAAGCAGTCATTTCTAAAAAAGGATTCCCGACCAAGTATTGAGAAATTTCAGTTGTCTGCTTCCACAGTTAGGAACATATTGAGGAAATGGAAGACCACAGGCTCAGTTCAAGTTAATGCTCAAAGTGGCAGACCAAGAAAATCTCGGATAAGCAGGAGCGACAAATGGTGAGAACAGTCAGAGTCAACCCACAGACCAGCACCAAATACCTACAACATCATCTTGCTGCAGGAGTCACTGTGCATCGGTCAACCATTCAGCGCAATTTACACAAGGAGATGCTGTATGCAGAGGAAGCTTTCTCTCTGCCCACAACACACACAGAGCCGCTTGAAGTATGCTAAAGCACATTTGGACAAGCCAGCTTCATTTTGGAATAAGGTGCTGTGGACTGATGAAACTAAAATTGAGTTATTTGGGCATAACAAGAGGGGTTATGCATAGAGGAAAACACAGCATTCCAAGAAAGTCAATAATTACACTTACCGGTAATTGGATTTCTGCGTAGCCTCTGTGAGGCCTCTGCCCCGCCTGCCTAGGGGACAGGAAGCACAAGATACAATTTAAATAGCCACACCCTCCTACTTATCCTCAGTGCATTGACTAGTACCTTGGTCTAGTAGGAGACTTACCGTTAGATGTGGGTGGGAAAGTTCACCCCTCGCAGAGGCTACACCGAAATCCAATTACCGGTAAGTGTAATTATTGACTTCTGCTTGCCTCTTCTTCGGGGTGTTAACCAGGAGAGTTACCTCTGTTAGGGCGGGACAACTGCAGATAATACTTTGCAACCAAACCGAAAGTCTTGGTGACTCGGTAAATCCAAACGGTAGTGCTTTATGAAGGTGTCATAAGAGGGCCATGTGGCAGCCTCACAAATTTGGACTACTGAGGCAGAATTCCTTTCTGCCCAGGAAGAGGAGACAGCCCTAGAGGAGTGTGCTTTGACATTTATAGGGGCTGGCTTACCTGCTATTTCATAAGCTTTGCTTATACATAACTTTAACCAGTTACTTAAAGGATACCACAGCCCACAGGCTGTGGTAAAATAAATGCAGCATGTGTAGGGTAAAAAAAAGGACATACTCACCGCTCCCCTGGCTCCCAGCCGTCGGGTCCCGCTCATCTGCTACAGCTCCCGGTACCGGCCGACTCATCTGACCCCTGACCCGGACATACTGCACTGCACATGCGCAGTATGTCCAATCATCTTCCCTTCTGCCGTCGCATCATGGCGGCAGAAGATCGGACACTCCCCCGCCTCCTCCCTGCCCAGCGTGTGCGCTCCACTAATCAAGCTAGCGTGACATGCTAGCTGGAGTCACGCTGGGAGCGGCGATTTGGAGAGAGAGTGGAGGGGGAGTGAGTTGGGATGGACGGGAAGCCGGCACTTATTATGAAAGTGCCCGCTTCCCGTCCATCCCAACTCACTCCCCCTCCACTCTCTCTCCAAATCGCCGCTCCCAGCGTGACTCCAGCTAGCATGTCACGCTAGCTTGATTAGTGGAGCGCACATGCTGGGCAGGGAGGAGGCGGGGGAGTGTCCGATCTTCTGCCGTCATGATGCGACGGCAGAAGGGAAGATGATTGGACATACTGCGCATGCGCAGTGCAGTATGTCCGGGTCAGGGGTCAGATGAGTCGGCCGGTACCGGGAGCTGTAGCAGACGAGCGGGACCCGACGGCTGGGAGCCAGGGGAGCGGTGAGTATGTACTTTTTTTTCCCCTACACATGCTGCATTTATTTTACCACAGCCTGTGGGCTGTGGTATCCTTTAAAGTACTCTTGGATGCTCTTAACCCTTTACGAGCACCCTGAAACTGAACACATAAATTATCCTCCTTTCTCTACTCAGCAGTTTTATCTAAATAAAAAAAAATCATTTTCCTGACATCCGGGGAACTCATTTTTTCTTCTTTCCGGTTAGAAGGTTTCGGACAAAAAGAAGGAATACAAATTTCCTGTTCTTTGTGGAAATATGTCACAACTTTTGGAGAAAAATTGGGAGGTAACTTAAGTGATTCTATCCGGTTGGATAGTCATGAACGGTGGCTTAGTGCATAAGGCTTGTATTTCTCCTATACATCAGGCTGTAGTCACTGCTACTAGCAAACACGTTTTTAGCATTAAGTCCTTAATGAAAATCTGGTCCATTGGCTCAAAGGGGAATGCAATAAGAGAATTTAGGACTAAATTCAAGTCCCAAGGCGGAACAGTTGGTTTCTTCACCACTGTTTTCCTTTTGACTGCCTCGATAAACCTTTTAATCATAATTTGAGGTAAAAGGAAAAGTATGCACCCAAGGCTGCTAACGGCACCTTGAGGGTGTTTAATTTTAGACCCATATCTACCTCTTTCTGGAGGGACTCTAGAATATTGGTGATAGGGTATTTGATAGGGAATTTCTCAAGATTACTGGAGCGTCTTTGTTAAATTCACAAAACATTTCCCAAATCTTGAGATAGATAATGGAAGTGACAGGTTTCCCTGCAAGAAGTAAGGTAGAAACCACTTTTTCAGATAGGCCTTGATTCAACAACAGGCGACGCTCAAAAGCTACGCCTTCAGGTTCAGACTGGCCACTGAGGGATGGTATACTTGTCCCTGATGCAGCAGATCTTCCCTAATCGGCAGGACCATTGGTTCCTCTACTGTTAGGGAGAGTAACAGAGGATACCAATGCCTTCTTGGCCAGTCTGGGTTTATAAGAATTATCGAGGCCTGCTCTTTGATCACTTTTTGAAGTACCCTTCCGATTAACTTCAAGGGAGGGTGTACAAATGCTCTCTCCAGACCCCAGTGAAGCAGGAATGCGTCTAGACATATCAGAGAGCCTCTGGGATTGACAGAGCAAAATCTGGGCAGAAGTGCATTGTTCCATGCGGCAAACAGGTCTATGGATAGAAGACCCCACTTGCTGCAAATCTTCAGAAAGACTTCTTTGTTCAGACAGCAGTAGCTCTGATTTAGCTCCTGGCGACTTAACCAATCTGCTAGAACATTGTCCTTTCCTTTGAGGTGAACAGACTAAGGAAAAAAGCCTTGTTCTCCGCCCAGCAGAAGTTCTGCAGAGATAGAGATATTAATGGAGGACTGTGAGTCCCTCCTTGCTTGTTTATGTGAGTTACTGCCGTCTGGTTGTCTGACTGGACAATCATGTTTCTGCTTACAAGCAGAATTTCCCATCTCTGTAGAGACTTCCAGATCACCAATAACTCTTTGTGATTAGATGAGAAGGTCTTCTCTATTGGAAACCACCTGCCTTGGATTTATTTTCAACCCAGATGCACTCACTTTCCCCAGAGGCTCGCATCTGTCGTAATAATCACTGGATTTTGCGAGATCCAACTTACACCTTTTTGCAGGTTTTGACTGGAAGTCCACCAGTTCAGAGAATGAATCACTGGATCTGACAAATCGATTTTTTTGAGCTTCATCCTCCTGTCTGCCCCAAAACTGACAAAGGATCGTCAGTTGAAGGATTCTGTAGTTTGCCTAGTCCAAACAACTGTTGGAATACAGGCTGAATACTTGCCCAGGAGAGACATAGCTTGTCTGTGGCAGACTTTGCTCTCAGAAGTTCCTGAGTACAAGTGATCACTTGATCCAATTTCTTTGCGGCAGACAATGGATCTGGTTCACTGTGTCCAGTGATACTCCCAGGAATTCTTTCCTCTGATCTGGTGTAAGATCGGATTTCTTTAGATTCAAGAACCATCCCAGGTCCATCAGAACTGTCAGATCCATCTAAATATGCTCTTGGATTGCATTTTGCAACTATTAGCAGATCGTCAGATAAGGTGCTAGAATGATCTTCTGCATTCTCAGATATGCTGCAATTTCTATCGTGATCTTTAGAACGATCCTGGGAGCACTTGAAATCCCAAATGGGAGTGCCTTGAACTGCATGTGAAGGTTCTGGGATTGATGCAAACTGCTGCTTTCAGATATTTTTAGTGAACCGGCAGAATGGGTACATGATAATGTGCGTCCATAAGATCTGTGGACACCGCGAAGAAACCCTTCCCCAGAAGTTGAGTTGTGGAAGTATTTCATCCCATGTGAAACTTTTGTATTTTACAAAACGGTTCAAAAACCAAAGATTTATAATCAGGCGAAAAATCGCCATCAGTTTTGGAACCAGGAAGAGAATGGAGGAAAAACCTCCTGAACTGGAATCCCTTCCACAACTTTCTACTGGAAAAAGACTCTTTACTGCTTATTCCATAACAGACTGCTTCACTGGGGACTGCAAAAATTTGTCACTCAGGTTATTTTTTTTTTTTAAAGATTTCCATAAAATTTACATTCTGTACCCTTCCCTGATTGCTTGGGAAATGTATTTGCTTTTTGCAATTTATTGCCCTGTCGGAAAAAATGCTTTTAATCTGCTCCCCACCTTAACATAGCTACTGTTCAGTATTAGGTTGTTTTGGGGTATTTGAGGATTAAGTATTGGATTTAAGGTTTGTTTTCACCAAAGAAGACTGTAAGCGGAATTTAATCAAAGCTAGATACCTTGCAGAAGTTCTGACAGCTTAAGGCCTCGTTCACGTCTGCTGCACTGAGGACTGGGAAGTAGAGTGGTCAAAAACGCAAGCACTTGTGTGCGCTTCTTGGCGCTAGTATGCGTCTATGCGTCATTGATGTGTGCTTTCCCCTAAGAAAAAAACAATACCTTGCACAGAAACATTCCTTATATGAATGAGCTTTACTAAAAGCATTTGCAAGAAACTTAGCAGCTAGTTTTTAGATAAAACAACTGATGACAGAAGACATTAGGAATGCAAATGGCTGCCAAATTGGGAGAGAACGAGGCTGAAATTGCCTCCCAGGCTTTCCAAAGCAGGCTAAAGCTGGCCATACACTAGGCCAATTCCCGCCAGATCGACAGCAGATTCGATCACTGGGATCGAATCTGCTGTCACATCGTTCCCGCTACACGCCGAATTTCAATCTATCCCGTCCGATCCCGTCGATCGCTCCGTGCGGAAAATTACCGTTGATCACCCGCGGGTAGGGAGCGCGTCGCTAGTGGCGTTCGAGTGCCCGACGACTGACGCAATATAGCCCGCATACATTACCTGCTCCGCCGGCGCGACTGCCCCCGATCACCGCTGCTCCGTCTCCGCGCTGGTCTGGTCTCCGGCATGCTTCACTTCTTCTAGCCCGGCAGGAAGTTTAAACAGTAGAGGGCGCTCTACTGTTTAAACTTCCTGCCGGGCAGGAAGAAGTGAAGCATGCCGGAGACCAGAGCGGAGACGAAGCAGCGGTGACAGGGGGCAGTCGCGCCGGCGGAGCAGGTAATGTATGCGGGCGGGCAGGGGGAGCGGCGGCAGCACCACCACAGATTGTGAACGGTTTCAGGCTGAAATCTGTTCACAATCTGTTTGCAGTAAAGGTAGCCATACGATCCCTCTTTGATCAGATTCGATCAGCGAGAGATCTATCTGTTGGTCGAATCTAATGGCAAATCGACCAGTGTATGGCTACCTTAAAGCTTTCATTTGAAATCTTTAACAAACTCATATTGTCAAAGGAAATAGCAGAATTTCACAAAAATGGCAATATTAATTTTTAGAGCAGTTAGACCACTTTAAAAGGATATCACATTTTAATTAATATTAAAACAGCCTCTTATGAGGTTATTTCCATTCATCCACAATTTAATGTATCATTGTTTTGTGCACTGGAAAAAAAAACACCTGTGTCTGAACACACTGTTCTGAATACATATCATCCTCAAATGAAAGCAGGTTTAGGCTTTTCAATAGGAATATTTAAAGGCGTGCAAATGTACTCTTAATTAACTAGACTGCTCAGATAGCGGTTTAAATTTTCCTGTGAGCCCCATTCCCCCCCCCCCCCCCCGCCCCATGCTCTATATCCTCCAAGGAGGAAAAAACAACCCTCTGCGAAAGGTACTAGGTAAGTCCGTATCCATTATAGGAGGGACTATCACAGAAGTGGTTGGCAAAGTAGGAGCCTCCCCTGCAGCCAACCCTTTCTGCTAACTTCTGCTGAAACTTAGACAAAATATGTCAGCATTCTCATGTTTTACCACATGCAGTATACAGACCTTGCATAGAGCTTGGGGAAGGAAGGATATAGTTTTTTCTGGAATATACAACACTCCCTTGTGGCTTTAAATGGCATGGGGTTCTGAAACGCATAAGCAGAAACAATGCCAAAAGAAAGTACATATACAAAAAGCTCCCTGCCCTGAGTGGTATCCTCCATTGCGGATGGCTGAGGGAACGCTGAACCTGCACAAGTGACAACCTCTGCCTGCCTCAAGCGGAAACGCCAAACTCCACTCAGCGCTACCATCAGGTACCCGGATGCGGAAGATCGCCAGGCCTGCAGAGGTGCATCAGCTGCTTGCTTAGGCCGGCTCTCCCAGTCTATGTCTCGCCTCGACCTCCACGCCATTAGAGGATCGTCGTGCGGAGTCTCCATCTGAAGACTCCTGCAGGCAGGCAGAGACGAGGTTGGCCTTACAATCGGACCTTTCCAGCTAGTCTGGAGATTGCATCCTGTCTGTCCAGGGGACAGAAAAGCACTGAGGATAGGTAGGAGGGTGTGGCTATTTAAATTCTATCTTGTGCTTCCTGTCCCCTAGGCAGGTGGGGCAATCTCCTGGTTAACACCCTGAAGCAGAGGCAAGCAGAAACACCTGTTACCTACAGTAAAATATGGTGGTGGTTCCATCATGCTGTGGGACTGTGTGGCCAGTGCAGGGACTGGGAATCTTGTCAAAGTTGAGGGACGCATGGATTCCACTCAGTATCAGCAGATTCTGAAGAACAATGTCCAGGAATCAGTGACAAAGATAAAGTTGCGCCGGGGCTGGATCTTTCCACAAGACAATAACCCTAAACACTGCTCAAAATCCACTATGGCATTCATGCAGTGGAACAAGTACAATGTTCTGGAATGACCATCTCAATCCCCAGACCTGAATATACGGTAATTGAAAATCTGTGGTGCAAGTTAACCCTCCTGGCGGTTTGCTAAAAAATCGCCAGGGGGCAGCAAATCTTTTTTTTTTTAATTTTTTTTTTTTTCATGTAGCGAGACAAAGTCTCGCTACATGATAGCCGCTGCTCAGCGGCATCCCCCCAGCCGCCGGCGATCGGCGATCAGGAGATCCCGTTCAAAGAACGGGATCTCCTGGAGGGCTTCCCCCGTCGCCATGGCGACGGGGCGGGATGACGTCACCGACGTCGTGACGTCATAGGGGATTCCGATCCACCCCATAGAGCTGCCTGGCACTGATTGGCCAGGCAGCGCACGGGGTCGGGGGGGGGGGGGGGGCGGCTGCGGCGCGACGGATAGCGGTGGCGATCGGGCACTGCACGCAGCTAGCAGAGTGCTAGCTGCGTGCAGCAAAAGAAAAATTATGCAAATCGGCCCAGCGGGGCCTGAGCGGTGCCTTCCGGCGGCATAGCCCGAGCTCAGCTCGGGCTTACCGCCAGGAAGGTTAAAGCTGAGCTGTCCATGCTCGGAAGCCATCAAACCTGAACGAACTAGAGATGTTTTGTAAAGAGGAATGGCCCAAAATACCTTCAACCAGAATCCAGACTCTCATTGGAACCTACAGGAAACGTTTAAAGGCTGGCATTTCTGCAAAAGGAGGATCTACTAAATATTGATTTCATTTGTTTTTTGTGGTGCCAAAATGTATGCACCTGCCTAATTTTGTTTAAACAATTATTACACACTTTCTGTAAATGCAATAAACTTAATTTAACTTCTCAAATATCACTGTGTGTGTGTGTCTCCTATACCTATATGATATATTTAACTGACATTTTTTATCATAACAACCAACAATTTATACAGAAAAATCATGATGATTAACAATGTTGCCCAGACTTTAGCATCCCACTGTATAGTAGTTTATTGAGCAATCTTCTCCCAAAATGCTTTTTTAAATTGTATTTATTACCGAATTGCATGTAAATGAATGTATCCATGCCCGTAGCTTCTCCAGCACCAAGGCATTCTGAGGCGATGGAGGAGGAAGTGCTGCTGACGCTGCTGGAGAGAGCCCTCGGGTGAGTAGACCTCAAAGGGCTTCAGATCGGGGGGGGGGGGGGGGGGGGTTTGAAGAAGAGGGGATCGGGAGGGAGAGGAGATGGTACGAGGGAGGGAGAGAGGCCACCCACAGCCCGCCCACATAGAAAGGGACTCCCCACCCGGCCACCAGCCCGTACAGAAGGGTCCCCACCGCATAGAGGGGGAGCCCACGCCCGGCCACCAGCCCGCACAGAAGGGGTCAACTTCCATACAGAAAGGGTCCCCCCCCCCCGCCGCATGGAAGATACCCCCCGCCCACCGCATAGAGGGAGAGCCCCCCATAGAGGGGCTTCAGACGAGGAAGCAGGGAATCGGGAGGGTGGGGGACGACACATCTGGCTACCTATAACTGGCTACACATCTGGCTACCAATAACTGGCTACACACCTGACTACCCTTACATCTGGCTATCTAAAACCTGGCTACACATCTGGCTACCTATATACCTGGCTACACATCTGGCTACCTAATACCTGGCTACACATCTGGCTACCTAATACCTGGCTACACATCTGGCTACCTAATACCTGGCTACACATCTGGCTACCTAATACCTGGCTACACATCTGGCTACCTATATACCTGGCTACACATCTGGGTCTTATACTCACCATTGGCGTGCTGATCCCTCGTCGCGTACCTCTGATTGCTTACCCAGTGCCTTCTTCCATGTCCCTTGGCAGATTTTGCTTCTCCCTCGGCGATGACATGTCCCCCACCGATCGGCGTTGATGACACCAGGGTCACACAGCGTCATCAACATCTTGCAGCAAACCTGTATTGCATTCAATATAAAAAAAAAAAAATTCAAAAAAAAAAAAAAAAAAAATGCTTGAAAATTATTGGAAATTAAATGAAACGCTTTTTGCATGGAAATCCTGGAGGAATTGAACGCCAGGGTGGTTAAGCTTCTGAACCTCCATTGTATAGTCCGGGTAGAAGGGCTCTTGTTACTACGAAAACTTTAGAGAAGGTAGACTCACTGAATAGATCTATGAGTAGAGTTTCAGTAAATTTCTCAGAGTCTGTTCCTTCTACCTTTTCCGGGAGCCCCACAATTCTTTTTTTTTTAAAGATTCTTTATTTATACAAAAATTTATACAATATAGATATTCAATATTCACATATTCATTTTATAATTATCATCAAAATGCATACATAGAAAACTCCTAAGATGAGAGGGGTAGCCATCAATAAATTCTTATCCTATCAGGGATCACTATATCCCTTTCTTATAACTTCTATCTACCTCTCCCAGTTCTGATCTAATCATTCATCTAATACATGCCTCCCTCATTTACCACTCTCACCTATCAAATCAAACCAAATCAAAGATAGCTTTATTGGCATGACCAAGATTCATTACAGGTATTGCCAAAGCAAGGGGAAATAGGGGACATGGGAGGGGGTGGGGTAGAGGGACAATGGCTAAGCAGTCTGTGGACATTTTTTTTTTTTAGGTTTACAGTTTCCGTTATGCTCCTCTCAGTCTGTGGCATGCTGTGACATAGTGTGCAGCGATTGTCACTGTGGATTCCTCTTCTCCTAGTAGGATATATGTTTTTCTCTCATCTTCTAGTGTGAGAAAGTCTCGGAATAGTTCCGACAATTTCTTAAAGTAAGTGTCCCTGATTGCAGTATATTTGGGGCAGTGCAGCAGGAAGTGGCTTTCATCCTCAAGGGTCTTCTGCTCACAGTGTTGGCATAGTCTCTCCTCCCTGGGTTTGTATGTTTGTCTGTGTCTCCCAGACTCTATTTCGAGGTTGTGAGCACTCAATCTGTAGACACTCAGGAGTTTCCTCTCTTGAGAGTTTTGCAGCTTTTCCAGGTATGGGGCCATTTTATATTCTCTTTGTAGAGACTGGTATATGGCTAGGTTTTGTGACTGTTTTATTTCACTCCTCCATTTTTCCACATAGTCTTCTTTGCTCTTAGCTGTGGTGTGTTTTATCTGGACTTTTGTTATGACCTGTGGGTCGGGGGTTGGAGGGAGTATAGAGCTGACCACGACTTTCAGTGCACACGGCTTTTCTTGGTCTTCATTGTGCAGCATGGCTTTGTAGTGGGGTGAGTCGGGCTGCTGCTCTGTAGGTGGGCCTAGAAGGACAACACTCTCTTCTGTATCTCAAGCAGTAATGGGAATCTCCCCAGCTCAGCTCGGCAGCCATTGTTTGAGGCACTCCGATGGACATGGAGAAGGTGTTTGCAGAACTCAAGGTGGAATATTTCTGTTGGGCTGGATTCCCATTTTGATTGGTCTGGGTAGGTGGTGGGGCCCCATACTTCACTTCCATACAGTAGGATTGGGGTGATGACACTGTCAAAAACCTTCAGCCAGACCTTTACTGGTGGTTTGAGGTGGTACAGTTCTTTCCTGATGGCATAGAACGTTCGGCATGCTTTGGCTTTTAGGGCCTCCATGGCTGACTTAAAGCTTCCTGATTGGTTGATTTCCAGACCAAGGTAGGTATATTTATCGGTTCTGCTGATTTCACAGTCATTGAGTATAAAGGATGGGCTCTGGGCTGACCTGGTTTTCCTCTGGAACACCATGGTTTTGGTTTTCTTTAGATTAATGTGGAGTGCCCATGTTGTGCTAAATTTCTCCAGGGTTTCTAGGCTGTCTTGTAGACCTTCTTTAGTTGGTGATAGCAGTAAGAGGTCATCTGCATACAGTAAGAATTTCACTGTTGTGTCATGCAGGGTGAGTCCTGGTGCTGATGAAGCCTCTAGGGCGGAGGCTAATTTGTTGATGTATATGTTGAAAAGTGTTGGACTCAGGCTGCAACCCTGTCTTACCCCCCGACCCTGGGGGAAAAAAGGTGTTCTTTTCCCATTTACTTTCACACTGCACTTGTTCCCAGTGTATGAGCTCTTTATGACATCATATGTTTTCCCTCCTACTCCGCTCTCTAGGAGTCTCAGGAACAAACCTGGATGCCACACTGAGTCAAAAGCCTTTTTAAAGTCCACAAAGCAGGCAAATATTTTTCCCTTTCTTCGTCTGTGTACATGGTGCTTGATAAGGGTGTGCAGGGTGTAGATGTGGTCGGTGGTGCGATGGTTAGGCATAAAACCTGCTTGGCTCTTACTGATAACATTGTGCTGTGTGAGAAAGGTGAGGATTCTCTTATTTAGGATGCTGTTGAACAGTTTTCCCAGTGTGCTGCTCACACAGATGCCTCTGTAGTTGGCTGGGTATAGCGATCTCCACTCTTGTAAATGGGAGTTATAAGTCCTTCATTCCAGACTTCAGGGAAGTAACCGGCGTACAGGACCAGGTTGAATAGTTTCCATATTGCAGCATGGATTTCTGGGGTGCCAGATCTAATCATTTCTGATAGGATTCCATCTGTGCCACTAGCTTTTTTGCCTTTCATGGATTGTATCTTCTCTTTTATTTCCTCCAGTGTGAAAGGTGTGTCACGTGGGTTTTGAAAATCTTTCACCTTCTCCTCCAGGTTCTTTAATTTGCTGAATATTTGTGCTTGTTCTGGGCTGAGTTCTTTTATAGGAATATCTCTGTATAGGTCTTTGAAGTATTGTAGCCAGACTTGGCCATTTTGGATATGCTGATTATTTTGTTTGGGTTTTTTGCCAATTTGTTTCCAGGTCTCCCAAAAGGAGTTGTCTTGCAGCGATTCTTCAAGCCGTTCGAGTCGATTTTGGATGTGATTTTGTTTTTTCTTTTTAATGGTCGCTTTATATTGACGACGTGCGGCGTCATGTGCTGTCCTCAATTCTATGTTGTTTGGATGTCTGTGTTTTTTGTTTGATATGGCTCGTAGGTTGTTTCTTATTGACTTGCATTCACTGTCGAACCATTTGTTTGAGTTTTTCTTTGATGGTCTCTTTTGGGCAGTCCTTCTTATGTTGGCCATTTCTGCAATGGTGTGTAATATCTGGTTGAAGTCCTTTGCTGCTTGCTGCACACCTTGTTGATCAGGGTTGTAGGTATACGTTTGATAGTCCAGAAGTAGCTGTATTGCTTCTGGTCTGTTGAGAGTCTCCTTGTATTTTATGGTTGATTCTCTGGACCATTTAAAAGTGGGTGGTAGGTTACACAGGCTACCTGGATGTTGTTGTACAGAGGGTTTGCTTGAGGAATTGATGTATAGTAGGATTTGGTTGTGGTCTGACAGGTGTGATTGTGGGGTGACTATGAGAGCGCGGATGCTTGCAGGGTCCATGTCACTGATGGCATAGTCCACCACACTACTACCTACATGGGAGTTTAGTGTATATCTCCCTAGAGAGTCCCCCTTGGTTCGGCCATTAAGGATGTGGAGTCCTAGACATTTGCAGAGGTTCAGCAGTTTCCCATACTTATTGACTGTGCTGTCATAGCTGTTTCTATCTTTCTGTATGGTTTCAGGGTACTGGGTCTCAGGTCCAAATATATGGAAATTGCCTTCTGAGGTGAGGTAGTCTTTTTCTGTTCCTGTTCTGGCATTTAGGTCACCATAGATAAGTATTTTCCCCAAGGTTTGGAAGTGAGCAGCTTCCCTTTGTAGGACTTGGTAGCTCTCTGGATTAGAGTATGGTGATTCTGCTGGTGCAATATATGCTGCACAGAGGTAAATGTCAGTCTGAGAAGAGATGATGGGGCTGCTTAACTTTAACCAGATGTGGCTCTTCCCTCTCTTCACTGGTTTGATGTATTCTTGGAGCTCCTCTTTATCCCAGATTATAATCCCTCCTGAGCAGCGGCCCTGCTTGATATGTTTGTGTTTCTGGGCTGCGACAGTGAATTCCCGATAACCAATGGGTACTGATGGCTCGTCCTCTGTCTGGGTCCATGTCTCTAAGAGGATCAGTATGTCCACCTTTCTTAGTCTTTCTTCAAAGTCTGGGTCGTTTATTTTGGTTCCAAAAGCTGAAGCATTCAAGCCTTGAATATTCCAGCTGCTAGTTATGAGGGGTTTCATATTGTGTTTGGTTTTGTTTACCTTGTAATGAGCTGTTTATAGGGCAGTCAGTTTTCCACAGTCCATCCTTCAGCATATTGTGTGTGGCAAGAAGCAGTTTCCTTAGTTTTTCTGCAATGTCAGTGGACTGTGGTGTTATCTCAGTTGTAGGTCTTGTGGTGGCTGGGTTCCTCCTTTGTTGCCATCTCAGGGGATTCACATTTTGGTTTACAGAGCGATTTATGTTATGCCTTTTGGGGGTAGTCTGGGGGTATCCCAGACACATTACATAGAAGACTCCTAGAGTGAGAAGGGTAGCAATTGATACATTCTTATCCTATCAGAGATCATTATATCCCTTTATTGTAGTTTCTGTCTACCTCTCCCAGTCCTAGTCCCATCATTCATCTCATCCATACCACCCTCATTTACCACTCTTCTGTTTCCCACACACACCACACTCTCACATCACTTCACATTCATAGATAAAGGGGTCGGATGAGTCGGCGGGACTCCATATCATACAGAGCAACGGTTCAAATCAATTATCTTCCATTATTTATATTCCCCAATGAATGCCGCTATCCCTCTCCCCACTCCTCTTCACTCCTTATTCTATTAAATTCTTCAGTCTCTATGAAATCACTCCATCCCTTCCAAACTTCCTGTGCTATACTTTCCCCTTCTCTGTTTTCTTGAACGAGCTTTCCATTCGATATATATATACATTACCTCTCTCAACCATTCTCCAATAGATGGGACATGTTCCGATTTCCACCATCTAGCTATTTGTATTCTTGCTGCATTTATTAAATGCCTCAGTATAGATTTTTTATATCTTCTGATGCTCAGAGAGTTAACATGCAAAAGGTAGAAGTCTGGGTCTTCTGGCAGAGTCAGTTCAGTAATTACTTCCATATATTTTTTGACATCTGCCCAAAAGGATTTAATTTTCTGACAGCTCCAGAAAATATGCATCAAAGTCCCCTCCTCTACACCACATCTCCAACATCCTGCATCTGTTCCTGGGAACATCTTACTTAATTTACTGGGGGTATAATACCATCTGCTTAATAGCTTAACCCCAGACTCCTGTATTCTTGTGGAGATTGAACTCCTATATGTATGGTATAATATTTTCTTCCATTCCGTGTCTGTAAAATCCTTTTGTAGGTCTAGTTGCCACTTAATTCTCTACTTCCATGTAGGATCTTGTTGATAATTTATTAAGTCATAGATCCTTGAAAGGTACCCCCTATGCTGGGTCTCCTCGCTGCACATCTTCTCAAAGGGCGTGAGTCCTCTGGAAAACTCCGCTCTTGTACCCTGCATTCTCATAAATGACCTATACTGCAGCCGGCTCCATTGATCTACGCCTAGATTCTGTGGGGATTCCCAGTTCCCATTTTTAATCAGCATATGTGCTCTTAGTTGCTGATGACTAGTGGTTTGTATTTGTTTTTTTTCCCCTATAGCAAGGAATAAAATCTGGATTATCAGTAATTGGGAGTAGGGGTGAAGGTGGTATTATTAGTTGGGCCCTCTTGACATACAGGCAAAATGTTTGCAGTGAGTGGTTCAAAAAACAGCCGGCCGGGTGAGCAACCTGAATTTTCTTATTTATCCATGGGATCCCTGTTAAAGGTATATTTGTTAAGTGATGTTCCATTTCTACCCAGACTTTTTCTTTTTCAATTTTATACCAATCTACTATTCTGATTAAAGCTGCTGCAGCATGATATAGCTGAGGGTTTGGGACTGCTAAACCTCCTCTTTCCTTAGGCTGTGTCATCAATTTATAATTTATGCGCGTGGTTTAGAGTACCAAATAAATCTAAGGAAGTCCTTTCTCAGCTGTACAAAATTTTTTCCAGGTACCTTAATTGGTAGTGCTTGAAACACATATAGCAGCCTCGGCATAATATTCATTTTCAAAATGTTAATTCTTCCGAACCAAGAAAACTCTGGTCTATTCCACTGGTTCAGGTCTCTTTTCACCTCTTGTGCTATAATTTCGTAATGTTTTTGATATAATTTCTGTGTATTAGGTGAAATATTTATCCCTAGGTACTTCAATGTACCCGATACCCATCTAATGGGGAAATTCCCCTTGAACTGTTCCAATTCGTTTTGTTGCATGGCTACTCCCAACGCCTCACATTTTGCCCAATTGATTTTAAATTTTGATAGAAAACCGTATCGTTTGAATTCTGCCATAAGACATGGGAGGGAGACCATTGTACCCGTCAGAAAAAATAAAAGGTCATCTGCATAAGCGATGACCTTATGGACTCTGTTTCCAACCTTCACTCCGCCTATATCAGGATTTGCCCTCACCTTCCTCAAAAATGGTTCCAACGTTAATACAAAAATCAGCGGGGAGAGGGGACAGTCCTGCCGGGTACCGTTAAATATCTGCAATGGCTCCGATAATATTCCATTGACCTTGATCCTTGCCGACGGTAATGCGTACAGACTCATAATTCTCCTCATCATATTTTCGCCTAGCCCTATGTGTCTCAGAGTTGCTCTTATAAAATCCCAGTCTACCCTGTCAAATGCCTTCTCGGCATCTGTCAAGAGGCACATGACAGGGGCCCTGGCCGATTCAGCAAACTGCATCAGCATTATTGCTCTCATCACATTATCTTGCGCCTCCCTTCGTATCACAAATCCCGCCTGATCTGCATGTATCAGGACTGGGAGTAGCTTCGCTAATCGAGTTGCCAGGACATGTGCAAATAACTTAAGATCTACATTAAGAAGCGCTATTGGTCTATAACTGGTGCATAGCGCCGGGTCTTTTCCTTTTTTTTAAATAACCGTCACTGCTGACTGCAGAGAATCTCTCCCAAATCCCACATGACCATCCCCTCTCCCCGCCAGCGAATTCATGGCTTCCATCAGATGCGGCGCCAACATGTCTCCAAAGAATTTATAGTACTCTGCCCCAAACCCATCCGGGCCTGGTGACTTACCTGTCTTTGATGAGGCTATTGTCTCTTTCACCTCCTCTAATGTAATAGGGTCCTCCAATTTTTGTCTATCTTCCTCACTGAGTTTTGGCATCTCTGACTCCTCGATGTATTCTACCATTTCTCTACATCTTCTATCTCTATGTTCGCCTGTTTCCTCTCTACCTATCCCATATAATTGCGTATAAAAGTCCTTAAAAATTCTAGCCATCGATTTGCTTCTGTGATGTTTTTTAGAGTGTGTGTCATTTATATGTGGAATATAATTCGCTTGTTGTTGTGCTTTGAGAGCTCTGGCTAAAAACTTACCTCCTTTGTTCCCATATTCATAGTATGTCCGCTGACATCTCTGGAAGGCGTATCTGGCTCGTGTGTACATCAGTGTTCTGTACTTCTCCCTTTCGGCCGTTAACTCCCTGAGTGTCTCTTCTGCTGTTGATCCTTTGTGCTGTCGTTCAAGTCTTTCTATGTTTGCTAATAGCTCTTCTCTTAATTTCTCCCTCTCCTTTTTGAGTTTGCTTCCTTCCTGAATTAGATTTCCCCGCATGACACATTTATGTGCCTCCCAAACCACCAAGGGGGACATTTCCTCAGATTTATTTAAGTTAAAATATATTTCTATCTCCTTCATTATCCTGTCTCTTACGTCCTCTTTCTGTAGCAGATATGAATTCAATCTCCATTGAAAAGATTTATATTTTTCTGTTTCTAAATTCACCTTCAGAAACACAGGAGAGTGGTCCGAAAGGGTTGAGCAGCGAACGGTCGCTTCCACCCGTCTGGATAGTAAATTATGTGACACAAAAAAATAATCAATGCGAGAGTACATTTTATGCAGGGGGGAGAAATATGTATAGTCCCTCAATGTGGGATGTTGAAGACGCCATACGTCACATAATTGTCTATCTTGTAGCATTTTCCTAGCCCTTCTAATGCTTCTATAGGTAAGGAAGGTTTTTCCGGAAGAGGAATCAATCAACGGATCTAATGTAAGATTTAAATCCCCGCCAATTATTACGGTTCCCTCTGAGAAATCATCAATCGCCCTCATAAGCTGATGGAGAAAATCTAATTGTTTACTATTAGGGGCATAGTAGGTTCCCAACGTTATTTTACGGGAGTTATACATACCTTTCACTAGGAGGATTCTCCCTTCTACATCTCTGTAGATCTCTTGATCCTCCAGGGAGACCTTCCTGGCGAAGATGATTGCTACCCCTCTTTTTTTGGCATCCGCCGTACAGCTGTATATCGCTTTAGGAAATCTTTTATTAGTTAATTTTGGGTGCCACACAATTCTTATATTTGAGCATCGTTGCCTGTTTTCTTGATCTTCTTGACGATCAATCACGTTTTCAGGCCTTTTTGGGAAGCGCCCATTTCTAAATGCAAAGGTCTCACCGAGTCTTCTAGAGAGCTAACTCGCCCTTCCACGCCGGAAACACGGCCTTTCAAGTTACGGAGGTCCTGTCAGAGGAGAAAAACGTCCGTCTTCACGGAATCCAAAGTGGAGGTAATTTGTGTAAGACAGGCTTGACACGCTGTTACTGCCTCCAAGACTTGTGCCAGCGTAGGCCTTTTTGCTTTAGGCACTGCAGAGGATTGTCATCCGAATCAACGCCGATCGGAGGGGGACATGTCATCGCTGAGGGAGAAGCAAAATCCACCAAGGGACATGGAAGAAGGCACTGGGTAGGCAATCAGAGTTACACGACGAGGGATCAGCACGCCAATGGTGAGTATAAGACCCAGGTGTGTAGCCAGGTATATAGGTAGCCAGGTATATAGGTAGCCAGATGTGTAGCCAGGTATTAGGTAGCCAGATGTGTAGCCAGGTATTAGGTAGCCAGATGTGTAGCCAGGTTTTAGATAGCCAGATGAATAGGAAGCCAGATGTAAGGGTAGTCAGGTGTGTAGCCAGTTATTGGTAGCCAGATGTGTACCCAGTTATAGGTAGCCAGATGTGTCGTCCACCACCATCCCGATTCCCTGCTCCCTCGTCTGAAGCCCCTCTATGGGGGGCTCCCCCTCTATGTGGTGGGCGGGGAGGGGTCCCTTTCTGTATGGGAGTTGTCCCCCTTCTGTGCGGGCTGGTGGCTGGGCGTGGGCTCCCCCCTCTATGCGGTGGGGTCCCTTCTGTACGGGCTGGTGGCCGGGCGGGGAGTACCTTTCTATGTGGGCGGGCTGTGGGTGGCCTCACTCCCTCCCTCGTACCATCTCCTCTCCCTCCCAAACCCCTCTTCTTCAAACCCCCCCCGATCTGAAGCCCTTTGAGGTCTACTCACCCGAGGGCTCTCTCCAGCGGCGGCAGCAGCACTTCCTCCTCCATCGCCTCAGAATGCCTTGGTGCTGGAGAAGCTACGGGCATGGATACATTCATTTACATGCAATTCGGTAATAAATACAATTTAAAAAAGCACTTTGGGGGAAGATTGCTCAATAAACTACTATACAGTGGGATGCGAAAGTCTGGGCAACATTGTTAATCATCATGATTTTCCTGTATAAATTGTTGGTTGTTATGATAAAAAAATGTCAGTTAAATATATCATATAGGAGACACACACAGTGATATTTGAGACGTGAAATTAAGTTTATTGCATTTACAGAAAGTGTGTAATAATTGTTTAAACACAATTAGGCAGGTGCATACATTTTGGCACCACAAAAAGAAATGAAATCAATATTTAGTAGATCCTCCTTTTGCAGAAATGCCAGCCTTTAAAGTGACTCTGTAACAAAAATTACAACATTTTTTCTACCATCCTACAAGTTCCTAAACCTATTCTAATGTGATCTGGCTTGCTGCAGCTCTTTCTACTATACCCATCTCTGTAATAAATCAATGTATCTTTCCCCTGTCAGACTTGTTGGCCTGTGTCTGGAAGGCTGCCAAGTTCTTCAGTGTTGAACTGTTCCTCTATGCACACTCCAGTGTGTGTTTTATTTACATAAGCCAGCAGCTTCTCTGCTATCTTATCAGTGGTAGAAGAGAGCTGGATAAAAATCCTCCTCTGGAGGCTGTGAAAGGAGCTGGCCTGTCACATACTGAGGAATTAACGACATAGGCAGAGCTGTCTGCAGGAAGCCTGTAATGTTCAGTGCATGAGAGAAGCTGGGGACAGAAGGTAAACACACACAAGTGATCTCTTGAGATTCAGAAGTAAGGCTGTATACAGCCTGCTTGTGTATGGATGTATTTTCTATGTGTGGACATGCTGTACATCAACCTACTTCCTGTTTTGGTGGCCATTTTGTTTGTTTATAAACAAACTTTTTAAAACAGTTTTTGACTATTTTTAATGCGGCGGGGAGCGGTGAAATTGTGACAGAGGGTAATAGGAGATGTCCCCTAACGCACTGGTGTGTTTACTTTTGTGCGATTTTAACAATACAGATTCTCTTTAAACGTTTCCTGTAGGTTCCAATGAGAGTCTGGATTCTGGTTGAAGGTATTTTGCCATTCCTCTTTACAAAACATCTCTAGTAGGTTCAGGTTTGATGGCTTCCGAGCATGGACAGCTCAGCTTTAACTTGCACCACAGATTTTCAATTACCGTATATTCAGGTCTGGGGATTGAGATGGTCATTCCAGAACATTGTACTTGTTCCACTGCATGAATGTCATAGTGCATTTTGAGCAGTGTTTAGGGTCATTGTCTTGTGGAAAGATCCAGCCCGGCGCAACTTTGTCTTTGTCACTGATTCCTGGACATTGTTCTTCAGAATCTGCTGATACTGAGTGGAATCCATGCGTCCCTCAACTTTGACAAGATTCCCAGTCCCTGCACTGGCCACACAGCCCCACAGCATGATGGAACCACCACCATATTTTACTGTAGGTAACAGGTGTTTCTGCTTGCCTCTGCTTCAGGGTGTTAACCATGAAATTGCCCCACCTGCCTAGGGGACAGGAAGCACAAGATAGAATTTAAATAGCCACACCCTACTACCTATCCTCAGTGCTTTTCTGTCCCCTGGACAGACAGGATGCAATCTCCGGACTAGCTGGAAAGGTCCGATTGTAAGGCCAACCTCGTCTCTGCCTGCCTGCAGGAGTCTTCAGATGGAGACTCCGCACAGTGATCCTCTAATGGCGTGGAGGTCGAGGCGAGACATAGACTGGGAGAGCCGGCCTAAGCAAGTAGCTGATGCACCTCTGCAGGCCTGGCGATCTTCGAGGTTTTTGTATATGTACTTTCTTTTGGCATTGTTTCTACTTATGTGTTTCAGAACCCCATGCCATTTAAAGCCACAAGGGAGTGTTGTATATTCCAGAAAAAGCTATATCCTTCCTTCCCCAAGCTCTTTGCAAGGTCTGTATACTGCATGTGGTAAAACATGAGAATGCTGACATATTTTGTCTGAGTTTCAGCAGAAGTTAGCAGAAAGGGTTGGCTGCAGGGGAGGCTCCTACTTTGCCAACCACTTCTGTGATAGTCCCTCATATAATGGATACAGACTTACCTAGTACATTTTGCTGAGGGTTGTTTTTCCTCCTCGGAGGATATAGAGCATGGGAAGGGGGGGGGGGGGGGGACTCACAGGAGAATTTAAACCGCTATCTGAGCAGTCTAGTTAATTGTTAGAGTAAATATTCGTATTGAAAAGCCTAAACCTGCTTTCATTTGAGTATGATATGTATTCAGAACAGTTTGTTCAGAAACAGGTGGTTTTTTTTCCAGTGCACAAAACAATGATACATTTAATTGTGGATGAATGGAAATAACCTCATAAGAGGCTTTTGTGATATCCTTTTTAAAGTGGTCTAACTGCTCTAAAAATTGATATTGCCATTTTTGTGAAATTCTGCTATTTCCTTTGACAATATGAGTTTGTAAAAGATTTCAAATGAAAGCTTTAGTCTGCTTTGGAAAGCCTGGGAGGCAATTTCAGCCTTGTTATCTCCCAATTTAGCAGCCATTTGCATTCCTAATGTCTAATGGTCTGGCTGCAGAAGATGCAGGCTCAATTAGACAGGAGTCTTCATCTGAGAATATTTCTTATTAGTTGTTTTATCTAAAAACTAGCTGCTAAGTTTCTTGCGAATGCTTTTAGTAAGGCTCATTCATATAAGGAATGTTCCTGTGCAAGATATTGGTTTTTTTTTCTTAGGGGAAAGCACACATCAATGAAAATGAATGGGTGCGGGTTTTTTTTTTTTGGCACATAGACACATACTAGCGCTAAAAAGCGCACACAAGTGCTTGCGTTTTTGACCACTCTACTTCCCAGTCCTCAGTGCAGCAGACGTGAACGAGGCCTTAAGCTGTCAGAATTTCTGCAAGGTATCTAGCTTTGATTAAATTCCGCTTAACAGTCTTTTTTGGTGAAAACAAACCTTAAATCCAATACTTAATCCTCAAATACCCCAAAACAACCTAATACTGAACAGTAACTATGTTAAGGTGGGGAGCAGGTTAAAAGCATTTTTTCCGACAGGGCAAACAATTGCAAAAAGCAAATACATTTCCCAAGCAATCAGGGAAGGGTACAGAATGTAAATTTTAAGTAAACCTTTAAAAAAAATAATCTGAGTGACAAATTTTTGCAGTCCCCAGTGAAGCAGTCTGTTTTGGAATAAGCAGTAAAGAGTCTTTTTCCAGTAGAAAGTTGTGGAAGGGATTCCAGTTCAGGAGGTTTTTCCTCCATTCTCTTCCTGGTTCCAAAACTGATGGCGATTTTTCGCCTGATTATAAATCTTTGGTTTTTGAACCGTTTTGTAAAATACAAAAGTTTTGCATGGGATGAAATACTTCCACAACTCAACTTCTGGGGAAGGGTTGCTTCGCGGTGTCCACAGATCTTATGGACGCACATTATCATGTACCCATTCTGCCGGTTCACTAAAAATATCTGAAAGCAGCAGTTTGCATCAATCCCAGAACCTTCACATTCAGTTCAAGGCACTTCCATTTGGGATTTCAAGTGCTCCCAGGATCGTTCTAAAGATCACGATAGAAATTGCAGCATATCTGAGAATGCAGAAGATCATTCTAGCACCTTATCTAGACGATCTGCTAATAGTTGCAAAATGCAATCCAAGAGCATATTCAGATGGATCTGACAGATCTGATGGACCTGGGATGGTTCTTGAATCTAAAGAAATCCGATCTTACACCAGATCAGAGGAAAGAATTCCTGGGAGTATCACTGGACACAGTAAACCAGATCCATTGTCTGCCGCAAAGAAATTGGATCAAGTTATCACTTGTACTCAGGAACTTCTGAGAGCAAAGTCTGTCACAGACAAGCTATGTCTCTCCGGGGCAAGTATTCAGCCTGTATTCCAACAGTTGTTTGGACTCAAGCAAACTACAGAATCTTTCAACTGACGATCCTTTGTCAGTGGTGGGGCAGACAGGAGGATGAAGCTCAAAAAATCAATTTGTCAGATCCTGGTGGACTTCCAGTCAAAACCTGCAAAAAGGTGTAAGTTGGATCTCGCAAAAAACAGTGATTATTACGACAGATGCGAGCCTCTGGGGAAAGTGAGTGCATCTGGGTTGAAAATAAATCCAAGGCAGGTGGTTTCCAATAGAGAAGACCTTCTCATCCAATCACAAAGAGTTATTGGTGATCTGGAAGTCTCTACAGAGATGGGAAATTCTGCTTGTAAACAGAAACATGATTGTCCAGTCAGACAACCAGACGGCAGTAACTCACATAAACAAGCAAGGAGGGACTCACAGTCCTCCATTAATATCTCTATCTCTGCAGAACTTCTGCTGGGCAGAGAACAAGGTTTTTTTCCTTAGTCTGTTCACCTCAAAGGAAAGGACAATGGTTCTAGCAGATTGGTTAAGCCGCCAGGAGCTAAATCAGAGCTACTGCTGTCTGAACAAATAAGTCTTTCTGAAGATTTGCAGCCAGTGGGGTCTTCTATCCATAGACCTGTTTGCCGCATGGAACAATGCACTTCTGCCCAGATGACAGAAGGCTTGACACGGTTGAGAAGGCAGTCTGTCACCATCTTGGTCTTCGTGTCGTAATTTTTGTAGCTTAGAGAGGGCTCCTGAAGTCCGGGATTGAGCCATTGGGTAGAGTGGGGTGGAGGGAACACCATCCTGAGCAGTTCGGGAGCAAATTACAAGCGAAAATCCTCCCGAGGATTAGTACAGGATAATAGAAGATGGGAGTTCTTTAGCAGCACGTCCTCACGCCCATGAGCTTCCGGTCACACCCCCAAAAACGCTGTGTTCTTTAATATCAATATGGAATAAACGAATGGTACTCTTCTCTCTTACCACTCTGAGGGAAAACCCAGATTTTCCACCAGCCAAAACATATAGCTGGTTCAAGATATTTGATCATTAACCACTTTGCATCTGGACCTTGTTTCCCACTTATGGACCAGAGCAGTTTTGACAGTTTAGCCATGTCCTTATTTAATCAGAAATAACTTTACCCCTACTTATAACACAGAAATGAAATATACATATTTTTTTCAAACTAGGCTTTAATTGTATGCCATTTTTTCCCTTGAACAATTTTTGGTTTCTATAAATTTTAATGGGAAAACAAGGAAAAAAATAGAAAACACATTATTTCTCAGTTTTACCAATTCCAGTTTATAAATAGTAAGTGCGACTACTGCTGTAGATAAAAAGCACAACTTTTGTTTGGCTATTCTTACCTCTCATCACAAAACTTAGATTATTTTCCTGTCACAATTTATGGTGAAGATATTTGATTCTGAAATAATGTTACAGTGTGCATTTTTTACTATGAACTGAGAAAATAAAAGTATTTTTAATGGTAAAAATCAATCTCATTAGCACAGGAAACATATTCCCATTCACCAATTAGTGCTGCATCAGAAAAAAAGAAGAAATTAGAACAGACATTAAGGGCCCTTTTCCACCAGCGCATTTTACAATCGCTACGGTTTGCTTTTGTAACATAGGAATCGCGGTAGGTCATTTACACTACCGCGATTCGTTTTTGCCCGGGAACGCGAACGCGCGGCGGAGCGATATTTGCCGCGATTTTGCTATGCAGTGCATAGCATAGCAAAATCGCGGCCGCGAACGTCGGGGAATCGCCGGTAATTGCGATTCAGCAATCACTAGCGTTCAGTGTGAACGCTAGCGATTGCTAGTGGAAAAGGGCCCTAATGAATATTAAAATCAAAATGACAGGCAAAAAAAGTAAATAAAATAATATCAACTGTCTATATGTTCCATTCTTCTGTAACAAGTGGAAGGCAGAGATTGATAGAAACCTTAAAAGGAGCTCTATTCTGTCCAAAACATGGGAGATACCAGACATTGGCCTTCAGCAGCTACAATATAAAGTTATTGCTAGATGGTAAAGGATACCGGTGCGCTTAGCAAAATTTACTAAACATTCAAACACCTGCTGGAAATGGGGAACAGAAAGTGGCACATAAATCCATATGCGATGGAGCTGTCCAAATATTTACTGTATATACTCGAGTATAAGTCTAGAAATTAGGAGTCAACTTATACATGAGTCATGGGCAACACTGAGTAATGTGTGTACTGTTAATGACATTCCCATTTGCAATTTACCCAGTGGTAAGGGACACTTTCTTGGTAAAGGAAATGCTAAGACAACACAGGTCTGAAAGTCCTGGCCACAACAATTAACAAGGAAAGGAGCAGGGGAAATACTGGGCTGCATTAGAGGGAGTGAATAATTGCTGCACTTGGAGGCCTGGAGGAGGTATTGGCTGCATTTAAGGGATAAGAGGGGTTAATGGCTGCAATACTGTATGCAGTGCAGTCATTAATCCCTCCTGTCCCCAGACTTCCCAATTCTGATCCCCAAGTGCAGCCATTCATTTTGCTGAGTAGACTTATACTTGATTCAATAAAAAAAATCCAGCTTAAGAGGGTTGAATATTGGAGTCGACTTATACACAAGGTCGACTTGTATTTGAGTATATACAGTATACATTTTGGGCAGAAATCAGAGCCGGCCTTTGGGGGTGGCAAGTGGGGCAATAGCCCCAGGCCCCGCGCCTGAGGAGGCCCCGCACCCTCTGCAATGCTGGGGAGAGCGGGCATAGTTGTTAAAACTCACGTGTCTTCATCCGATGCTCAGAGCTACCATCTATTTCCTCTCCCAGCATCTGTGTATTGGTACCAGCGCCCCCTATGATGACGTGACCGCATGTCACCACAGGGGGGAACTGTTACCAATACACAGATGTTGGGAGGGGAAATAGATGGTAGCTGTGACTGTGAGCATCGGTGAAGACACGTGAGTTTTAACAACTATGCCCGCTCTCCCCAGCACTGCAGCCACCTTGCTATCTAACCTGTACTGCGGGGCATCTACCTATATAATCTATACTGCGGGGCATCTACCTATATAATCTATACTGCAGGGCACCTACCTATATAATCTATACTGCGGGGCACTTATCTAGTCTATACTGCAGGCTGGCACCAATCTAACCTATACTGCAGGCTGGCACCAATCTAACCTATACTGCAGGCTGGACCCTATCTAACCTATACTGCAGGCACCTATCTAATCTATACTGCAGGCTGGCACCTATCTATCTAATCTATACTGCAAGCTGGCACCTATCTAACCTATACTGCAGGCTGGCACCTATCTAATCTATACTGCAGGCTGGCACCTATCTAACCTATACTGCAGGCTGGCACCTATCTAATCTATACTGCAAGCTGGCACCTATCTAACCTATACTGCAGGCTGGCACCTATCTAATCTATACTGCAGGCTGGCACCTATCTAACCTATACTGCAGGCTGGCACCTATCTAATCTATACTGCAAGCTGGCACCTATCTAACCTATACTGCAGGCTGGCACCTATCTAATCTATACTGCAGGCTGGCACCTATCTAATCTATACTGCAGGCTGGCACCTATCTAATCTATACTGCAGGCACCTATCTAATCTATACTGCAGGCACCTATCTAACCTATACTGCAGGCTGGCACCTATCTAATCTATACTGCAGGCTGGCACCTATCTAACCTATACTGCAGGCTGGAACCTATCTAATCTATACTGCAGGCTGGCACCTATCTAACCTATACTGCAGGCTGGCACCTATCTAACCTATACTGCAGGCTGGCACCTATCTATCTAATCTATACTGCAGGCTGGCACCTATCTAACCTATACTGCAGGCTGGTACCTAACTAATATATACTGCAGGCTGGTACCTAACTAATCTATACTGCAGGCACCTATCTAATCTATACTGCAGGGTACCTACTTACCTATCTAATCTGTACTGCGGGGCACCTACCTGTCTAATCTATACTGCAGGCACCTTTCTAATCTATACTGCAGGCACCTATCTAATCTATACTGCAGGCTGGCACCTATCTAATCTATACTGCGGGGCACCTACCTATCTAACCTATACTGGAGGCACCTACCTATCTAACCTATACAGAGTGTGTGCTTCCACAACGTGTGTATCCACAGCATATGTCTCTAGGCCCCGCATATGACACTCGCCCCAGGCCCCCGTACTCTAAGGCCACCTCTGGCAGAAATAATAGAATTGTGCTAAGTATACAGAGAGAGTAATGTCACTAACTCATTTATCCATACTCTTTGGCTCTATCTCACCAATAGACAACAACTTTACAAAAATACTCAAAGAAATTGGTACAATGATTGCAAAGGGTGTGATTGCAGAAGGATGGAAAAATATGGAATCACCCTCTTTTTCAGGCTGGTTAACAAGAATGTGTATCTTTTTTGAAAATATTGAAAGTGAGAACATGAAAGAAACATGAAAAAATATGTTTCTTGAGAGATAAAGTGGTATGGGCAAGAGATCTATAGGTCATATGTCAGTGGAGCATGAGGTGGACAACATGCATGCAGGTTTGTATGTACAGTATATATGTATGAATGAAATAGGCAGGGCTGTGGAGTCGGTCCAAAAATCCACCGACTCAGACTCCTCAGTTTAGGATTCCACCGACTCCACGACTCCGACTCCTCTAATTTGCATATTACAATTTTGTTGATTAAAAGTATGTAACATGAAATTCGTCTCTTAACTGCCAACGCTTAGGAATTTTACAAGACAACTGAAGTGAGAAGAATATGTAGACTACTATATTTATTCCCTTTAGACTAAAACTAGTCCTTGGTAAGAGTACTTGTAAAAGGTACAGACCGGAACAAAGAACATCTATCAGGCCCTAGGCAATGTAAGTGTGGGTACATGTAAGAGTGATGTGCAGGTACTCTGCAGGGGAATAAGGAGATTCTTCCTCTATTACACATTCTTCATGTACAATCTGAACATGGATCAGGCCCTAGGCAATGTGACTGTGGGTAAATGTAAGAGTGATGTGCAGGTACTCTGCAGGGAAATGAGGAGATTGTAAACAGACAACACCTCTGTGTTCAATGTGCACAACATTCTCAGTGGATTCCCTGCAGCTCTGTGGGGAGTGCATATGTAGAGTATAGTACTACTGTGTAACAAAGTAAACCTGAGACAGATGAAATTAAAGTTTTATACATACCTGGGGCTTCCTCCAGCCGCCTTCAGGATAATCAGTCCCTCGTTGTCCTCCTCCACCACCTGGATCTTCTGCTATGAGTCCAGGTACTTGAGCCAGTCAGGCGTAATGCACATGCACACACTCCGCCGCCAGGAGCATACTACACCTGTGCAGCACTATTGCGCAGGTGCAGAATGTTCCTGGCTGTGGGAGCGGCATGCGGCCGGACAGCGCTGACTGGCTGAATTACCAGGACTCATAGCAGAAGATCCGGGTGGTGGAGGACAGCGAGGGACTGATTAGCCTGAAGGGGGCTGGAGGAAGCCCCAGGTATGTATAAAAAAAACTTTACTTTTCATCCGTCTCAGTTACCCTTTAATTTGTAGTCACCAAACCAAATTTTAATAACATATCAAATTATTTGATTTTATCAGCAACGGGAGTGCATACATTTGCATAAATCTGCATCAATGCAGAATTATTTCCATCTCGTTGACCATCTCTATTAGTGACACAGCTACACATCAGGCTTTATTCTTACAGCATAAATGTTTAGTATATATAAGAGATTCCTGTGTACACATCATATATACAGTCACAATCAGATATGTATATCTGACCTTAAAAATACGGGGACTGCTTTATTGAAGCAGCACAAGTAACTAATTTTGATTGGTTTATTTCATTTTTGTGGACTGAACACAGCTATTACTGTATATATACTGTATATATACATTATTTTTAATGACTATCATCTGAGAAATAGAACATTTTATCATATTTTCTATTTTAATTACAGTTACAAATTCATTAGGAGTCGGAGTCGGGTGCATTTTTTCCCGACTCCGACTCCAGGCACCCAAAATTGCCCGACTCCACGACTCCGACTCCACAGCCCTGGAAATAGGAGAATGTTGCGATAGTGGAGAATGAGGCAGACAGCAAATATGTATGTGCACAAGTATGTGCGTGCTAGTGTGCGTTCGTAGGAATAAAACAAGGAGATGAAATGGTTGGAGGATGGAGGATGGATGTTCCAACAAAGTTGGAAACTAAACTAGGCAGATTGTGTGTGTGTGTGTGTGTGTGTGTGTGTGTGTGTGTGTGTGTGCGTGCGTGCGTGCGTGCGTGCGTGCGTGCGTTGAACGAAACTTGGTATACAGATCCCTTACTACCTGGGATGATATGTTCTGCGCCCCCCCGTGCACACCTGGGCGGAGCTACAAACAGCCAATCAGATTCCACCCATTCAAGTGAATGGAAAAGGCTGCCATTCTTACAGCGATTGAGCCAGAGCCCCCACACTTGGCACAGTTGGTCACTTGGTGACAGAGGTTGCAAATCCAGGAAAAGTGGGTGGAGCATAAAACAGCCAATGAAATTTCAGACATTCATTTTAAATGGACAAATGTAAACTGCAGCCATTCTTACACTGTTAATCGCAGGGTTTTCAAACTTGGCAAACTTGGTCAATGGGTGAATGAGATTAATATTCAGGAAAGTGGGTGGAGCCTACAACAGCCAATCAAAAGTCACCTATTGATTTTCAAGGGGAATATTAAAACTGCTGCCATTCTTACACTGTTAATGGCAGAGGCTTCAAACTTGTTACAGTCGGTCATTGGGTGACTGGGGTCCAAATTCACTAAAGGGGTGTGCCCACAAACAGCCAATCAGACTTTCTTGGTGGATAAACTGCTTCCATTCACACATTTTTGATGCCAGGAACCTGAAAGCTCAAAAACTTGGTCATTGAGTGACTGTGGGTCAAGGTTACAAAAAGTGGGCAGAGCCAAAAAGAAAGTTCACTATGAAAATATAAACTGCAGCCATTCTTACACTGTTACTGGCAGGGTTCTCAAACTTTGCACAGTTTGTCACTGGGTGAATGGGATGAATATTCAAGAGAGTGGGTGGAGCCTACAACAGCCAATTAAAATTCACCTGTTGATTTTCAAAAGGAATATTTACATTGCTGCCATTCTTACACTGTTAATAGCAGATGCTTCAAATCTGGTACTGTTAGTCACTAGGTGGCTGGGGTTCAAATTTGGAAAGGGGGCGGAGCCACAAACAGCCAATCAGATTTATTTAATTTCAATGGGAATATACAAATAATAGATACCAAAAGCCCAAAGTTCATAAACTTGATCATTGAGTGACTGTATGTTAAGGTTAGAAAAGGTGGGCAAAGCCAACTACAATTTATTCCAGGGGAAAATATAAACTGCAGCCATTCTTACACTGTTAATGGCAGGGTTCCCAAACTTGACACAGTGGACTACTGGGTGACTGGGATTAATATTTAGAAATGTGGGTGGAGCCAACAGCCAATCAAATTTCACCTATTGATTTTCAAGGGGAATATTTACATTGCTACCATTCTTACACCGTTAATGGCAGAGGCCTCTTAGCTGATAGGTGACTGGGGTCCAAATTCACTAAAGGGGGTGGAGCCACAAACAGCTAATCAGATTTGTTAGATTGATTTTAGCCATTCTGTTATTGGCAGGGTTCTCAAACGTGACACAGTTGGTCAATGAATAAAAGAGATTAATATTCAGGAAAGTGGGTGGAACCTACAACAGCCAATCAAAATTCACCTATTGATTTTTAAGGGAAATATTGAAACTGCTGCCACTCTTACAATAATAATGGCAGAAGCCTCAAACCAGCTACAGTCGGTCATGAAGTGGCTGGGGTTCAAATCCACTAAAGGGGTGGGCCACAAACAGCCAATCAGATTACTTTACTGGATAAACTGCTTCCATTCACACAATTTTGATGGCAGAAGCCCAAAAGCTTAAAACTTGGTCACTGGGTGACTGGGATTAATATTCAGAAAAGTGGGTGGAGCCTAAAAAGAAAATCAAAATTCACCTGTTGATTTTCAAGGGGAATATTTAAATTGTTGGACTGGACGTCTCAACCAACACCCAAACACATGCATATATGTAATTAGTTATCCAATATATTTCATGACAGAGTAGTCTGGATATCAAGTAGTACAGTAAAAAAGGAAAGCAGAACCCATCTGCAAACCAAAGTACTCAATGAGTCATGTGGTTAATCAAAAAGTAAAAATATATTTATTATTAAAAAAGCACATCATATAACAAATATAAATATCCATACATATGTGGGCATATAAAATTGGATTAGTAACGGTCTGAAAGCCAACGCAGCTCAAATGCCTGTAAGTAAGAAAGTAGCCTCTATAATAGCAATAGCAGTCTGTACATTTCATCCAGAATATAAGGACTGTTGATATACAGCTGTGATAAACGATTCTTTCAATAATGAGGTGAGTTCATAACCCCAAATTGTTCAAGTTAATCGACTCAGGTGCAGACCAGAATATCCTGCTGCCAATGTAAACCAGAGATCAATCATAGTGAACAGATCACAGATGTCCAATCGCAACATCCAAGTATAGATTTGTCAGGAGGTATGCTCAATAGAAATGACCTTAAATGATTCAAGCTGACCAACTCAGGTGCAAATCAAAGTGTCCTGCTGCCAGGGTGAGCCAGAGTTCCATTGCAGCAAGCTGTTCACAGATGTACAATCACAACATCCAAGTGCAAACTTGTCAAAACATATACTCAGTAGGTGGGGTTAGAAAAGCCATCAAGCAGTGTATCAGTAATCCATGTGTCTGTCCTGTGGCAGGACATCTAGGAATTAGTTTGTAATCCAGTAAGATAGAAAACTGCGTTATAGCTACCAGTCCTTGGGGTTATCTGGGTTCAGAGGTAAACTTGCTTCCATAGGCGGAGAATGGCGAAATTCCGTGCATGAAGAAGCATGTAAAGAGGCATCAGGCTATGCATCAGGCTGTGAGCTGGAGCTGCTGAAGGCTACAAGTCGACCGGTTTCGCCGGTAATCCGGCTCCTCAGGACTCTCAGACCGTAAGAGTAGATGCCCGTATGGTTGCTGGCGTTCCCCACGCCATAAAAGGCGTTTCACCCGGAAGTGCGTCAGCCGCGTCCACATGGGGGCGCGGCTTGATGCGTTCCAGGCGCCCGTGCTAAGCGTAAAGTCCCCCGCGCGGCGCATGCCCAATGCGTCCCACAGGAGTCAGGCTTGAGCGTGCGCAGACAGTAGACGGCGGGCAACCACCGCGGGCGGCCAATACGCCATCAGATGGTGCCCCCCTGTCTGCGCACCAGTGTCAAAATCCCCACAAAAGTGGGAACGAGGCATGCGCAGGAAACATGGCAGGCCAAAAAAAGGGGGGGGAAAGAGAAAAAGGTGAAAGGAAGTGGAAAAAACCAGGCAGGGGATATCAGAGGATGGGAAGAAAAGAAAGCTGGAAAACAGGATTGAGAATTAAAAAGTTGGCATACCACGTCCGCATCCAAGTCCCGCCCAGGGTGGGATGACACTGACGGGCTTAAGGGGGAACCCTGCAGAAGTATATAAATTCTTATCATCATTACATATATATATCTAATTCCTAAATTCAATATTGTAAAAGTATAACATTTAGGTGAATAGAAAAGAAAAAAGAAGAAAAAAACCCAAAATCTAAACTATCTTTAATCAATATTATATATCCTCACCTGTGAGGAGAATAAACCCCGCACAGGAGGGGAAAAAAGGGGGGAAACGAAGGAAAAGGGTATACCTCCAATCCGAGAGCAGAGAGGCAGCCCCACCACCTCTAGGCACCAGGAAAGAACGGCTCGGCCAATGCAGGGGGCAGTCGACAGCACCATTGCCCCAACTGAGACAGCCAACAGGTAGGTACCCAAAGAGGGTACCAAGGAGACAAGGAGACAACTATAAAAAAGGAGAGTATTTTAATTCATCATTAAGGCCTGGTGGAGCCGTGGCCTTAAGATCATATATCCAGCGACATTCACGCTGTAAGACCAGCTTCTCAAAATTCCCGCCTCTCAATGCGCTAAAAGTAATAGCATTCAGTGGATTGTGTGTGCATGCAATGACATGTCTAGCTACAGGGGAACGTAGGTTATGCCCCACGATGTCCTGTGTATGCTCATATATTAGTCTACGAAAATTTCGTGTTGTCATACCGATATAGAAGGCGTCACATGTGCATTTAAGCACATATATGACGCCCTCCGTTGAACAATTGACAAAATGTTTAAGATGCACTGTTCTGTTGACATGTGGGAAGGTATTGGATCTCCCCACTGTCACATAGGGACATTGTTTGCATGATCCACATCGGAATACACCACTTGCCCTACATGGATCGGTACGTGCATTTCCTGTGTAATGGCTCCTAACAATTCGATTTGCTATGGTAGGAGCTTTTCGAAAGATTATTTTGGGCCTGTCTGATACACACTGTCGTATCTTGGCATCATCAGTAAGCAGATGCCAATGTTTAGAAAGAATTTTTTGGAACTGTTCTTGTTGTTTATTGAAAGTGGCGATTATAGGAACTGTTTCCATAAAGGAATCTGTCTTTTGCCGATATCCCAAAAGGGCATTACGGTCAGAGTTCAAAGCTCTGCCGTAGGCCCTATCAATATTTGACCTGGAGTATCCTCTGTCCCTGAACCTCTGTTTGAGTTCCACTGCCTCGGCTTTGAAAGCATCAATCGAGGAACAGTTTCGTCTGGCCCTTAAGAATTGGCCTGTGGGAATGCTCCTAATTAGATGTCGGGGATGAAAGCTTTCAGCATGTAAGACTGTATTAGAGGAAGTAGGTTTCCTATACAGTTTAGTGTTAAGATCACCATTTTCTCCCACCTCTATCCAAAGGTCCAAGAAGGACAGCGATCTCTCGCTGTACTCACATGTTAACTTAAGGTTAAGGGAATTAGAGTTAAGTTTTGCGACAAACTCAAGCAGGAGGGATTCTCCTCCCGTCCAAATGAGTAAGATATCGTCGATGTACCTGTGCCACGCCTCCACGTGGCACAGGTATTCGACCCAGTCATCATTGGAAAAGATGTCCGCCTCCCATGCCCCCAGATACAGATTGGCATACGACGGGGCACAAGTTGTCCCCATCGCAGTGCCCTGCACCTGGAGGTAGTGGGCGGCACCGAAAACAAAATGGTTATGTGTCAGAAGGAACTCCAACATCTCCAACAGAAAAATTGAATGATCAAATTCGGTGCTGGGCAAAGTATCCAAAAACCTTGCCACAGCTCGAATGCCACCTTTATGGGGTATGCTTGAGTATAGGGCCTCAACGTCCAGCGGCACCAAAAGGGCACCAGGGCGCACATGAAGGCCATCAAGGATGCGCAGTACATGCATGGTATCCTGTACAAAGGAGGGCAAAGATTGTACATGTTTCTGTAAATAATAATCTATGTACTTACTAATGTTTTCAGTAAGGGATCCACAGGCCGATATTATCGGCCTACCCGGTGGATTCGTCATACACTTATGAACTTTTGGTAATGCATAAAATGTGGGTATTTGTGGGTGTGGTACCTTTAAGAAAGATGATACCTCAGTGGATATTATACCATTGCTGACTGCCCAATCAATGATGCCAAACAGTGCACCCTGGTCCCTCAAGACACTGGACGCAGAGGCCCTCTGATACCAATCCCTATTTTTCAAAATACGTAAACACATATTCTCATATTGGTCGTTATCCATGACCACGATATTGCCCCCCTTATCGGAGGGCTTAATCGTGAGCATTGTCAGCTGTGTAAGCTCAAACAGGGCTTGTTTCTGGGCTCCTGTGAGATTATCAGCACCATAACCCATATGTATGGCGTCCAGATCCTTTAGCACCATCTCCACAAAGACACTGACCCTTGGACTTGCAGACAAAGATGGAAAATAACGTGATTTATTCTTAAATTGTGTGGTTTTAGTACCAGTGGTATCTTCTGTATTTGTGGCCTGTTCATCTGGTATATGTCCTTCTTCCCATAAGGCAGTAAGGTCCCGTAGTGCCCTATAGTCTTTCTTAGTCAAGTCTGACCAATCCTGTATAGCCCCACCCAGGGGCGCCATTTCTTTACGTTTGTGCTGGAGTTTAAGAATAATTTTACGTGCAAAGAGATTCAAATCCTTGGCACAATCGAATTTATCAATATTTTTACTGAGTGAAAAACCTAAACCTAATGATAGTACTGAGATTTGATCTTGTGTCAAAGGGGTGTGACTAAGATTAATCACCGTGTTTTCCTCGGTATTTATTTTTTCTGGTGCAGATACTGCTCCATATTCATTTTCTTGGAGGGATTTGTTTGATGTGGGGAGAGTGCGGTGTTTTTGGGAATTTGTGTGTGTGCTACTCTTAATTTTTTGTCTTTTTCTTTTTCTCTGTCTTTTTCTTTTACCTTTGATTTGTTGGGCACCATAGTGTTCTCTAAAAAAGTGTCTGTTTCTTTCTGTGACGTTAGGTTGTCTGGGGTTGTAGGAGGTGATGTCATCTCCTTTCTTTTAATCTGAGCATTTGGAGTATTAGCCTTTTGAGTCAATGGCTCCAAATGCTTTTGGTCTTTATTAGGATTGTGAGGGACATTGATAACTATTTCATCTTCACTGGTAGGGACCTCAGAAACACTATCCGTGGCCTCATCCAGACCAGGAGAAGCAGGCCGTGAGGGTTTTGGCCGAGGCCTACCCTGAGGTTTTTTATTCATATTCCACTGGTAAGCCTGACCCATTTTGTATGACAATTTATCTCTCTCAAATTTGGATTCTTTTTTATCGAGCAGATCAAGATTGTATTTGCGTATGTGCTTATTAAGAAGTTCATTTCTAGATACAAAAACTGGTTTGTCTTTATGTATTTCTAAACGTGTGTTAATTGCTTCAATTTGTTTGTCCAGTGAGTTAATGTCAGCTTGATGTAGCTCCTTCATATAGGTCAATGCTATTTGTGAACTCCTTTCAAAATTTGTTTCCCATCTCCTCTTAAAGTCCTCGGTCACGTGTCGGGAAGTGGGGAAGATCTGAATCTGCATATGGTATGGACTGATTTGTTCAGAAATGTATTTGTCAACATAGACCAAATCCCAGTATTTTCTAGACTTGGTCTCTAGTAAACGTTGCAATCGATTAAAGCTATATAGTATCTCCTTGTCAACCAGGGGTCCAGAGGGAACTCTCTCCCTGTCCCCCTGCAAGTCCTGTATAAAGCTGTCCCACCGAAACATGGCTTGCCAACCCGACCCCAACACTGCCTGCACCGATCAATATCCCTGGGTCAGAGGGCAAGGCTAACCGACCGCCCAAGGCAGGGGAGGCACCCCTCTCCCGTATCCCCTCAAAAAAAAAAAGGGGGGAGGGGGAAAGTGATCTTTAGTAGTTCAATAGAATTGTATATGTATGGGCGGGTGAGGCATCCAAAAATGGGCGTGGTCCGTATTCGGACCTATGGAGGAATTTTTGGACTGAACGTCTCAACCAACACCCAAACACATGCATATATGTAATTAGTTATCCAATATATTTCATGACTCAGAGTAGTCTGGATATCAAGTAGTACAGTAAAAAAGGAAAGCAGAACCCATCTGCAAACCAAAGTACTCAATGAGTCATGTGGTTAATCAAAAAGTAAAAATATATTTATTATTAAAAAAGCACATCATATAACAAATATAAATATCCATACATATGTGGGCATATAAAATTGGATTAGTAACGGTCTGAAAGCCAACGCAGCTCAAATGCCTGTAAGTAAGAAAGTAGCCTCTATAATAGCAATAGCAGTCTGTACATTTCATCCAGAATATAAGGACTGTTGATATACAGCTGTGATAAACGATTCTTTCAATAATGAGGTGAGTTCATAACCCCAAATTGTTCAAGTTAATCGACTCAGGTGCAGACCAGAATATCCTGCTGCCAATGTAAACCAGAGATCAATCATAGTAAACAGATCACAGATGTCCAATCGCAACATCCAAGTATAGATTTGTCAGGAGGTATGCTCAATAGAAATGACCTTAAATGATTCAAGCTGACCAACTCAGGTGCAAATCAAAATGTCCTGCTGCCAGGGTGAGCCAGAGTTCCATTGCAGCAAGCTGTTCACAGATGTACAATCGCAACATCCAAGTGCAAACTTGTCAAAACATATACTCAGTAGGTGGGGTTAGAAAAGCCATCAAGCAGTGTATCAGTAATCCATGTGTCTGTCCTGTGGCAGGACATCTAGGAATTAGTTTGTAATCCAGTAAGATAGAAAACTGCGTTATAGCTACCAGTCCTTGGGGTTATCTGGGTTCAGAGGTAAGCTTGCTTCCATAGGCGGAGAATGGCGAAATTCCGTGCATGAAGAAGCATGTAAAGAGGCATCAGGCTATGCATCAGGCTGTGAGCTGGAGCTGCTGAAGGCTACAAGTCGACCGGTTTCGCCGGTAATCCGGCTCCTCAGGACTCTCAGACCGTAAGAGTAGATGCCCGTATGGTTGCTGGCGTTCCCCACGCCATAAAAGGCGTTTCACCCGGAAGTGCGTTAGCCGCGTCCACATGGGGGCGCGGCTTGATGCGTTCCAGGCGCCCGTGCTAAGCGTAAAGTCCCCCGCGCGGCGCATGCCCAATGCGTCCCACAGGAGTCAGGCTTGAGCGTGCGCAGACAGTAGACGGCGGGCAACCACCGCGGGCGGCCAATACGCCATCAGATGGTGCCCCCCTGTCTGCGCACCAGTGTCAAAATCCCCACAAAAGCGGGAACGAGGCATGCGCAGGAAACATGGCAGGCCAAAAAAAGGGGGGGGAAAGAGAAAAAGGTGAAAGGAAGTGGAAAAAACCAGGCAGGGGATATCAGAGGATGGGAAGAAAAGAAAGCTGGAAAACAGGATTGAGAATTAAAAAGTTGGCATACCACGTCCGCATCCAAGTCCCGCCCAGGGTGGGATGACACTGACGGGCTTAAGGGGGAACCCTGCAGAAGTATATAAATTCTTATCATCATTACATATATACATCTAATTCCTAAATTCAATATTGTAAAATTCTTAAGGGCCAGACGAAACTGTTCCTCGATTGATGCTTTCAAAGCCGAGGCAGTGGAACTCAAACAGAGGTTCAGGGACAGAGGATACTCCAGGTCAAATATTGATAGGGCCTACGGCAGAGCTTTGAACTCTGACCGTAATGCCCTTTTGGGATATCGGCAAAAGACAGATTCCTTTATGGAAACAGTTCCTATAATCACCACTTTCAATAAACAACAAGAACAGTTCCAAAAAATTCTTTCTAAACATTGGCATCTGCTTACTGATGATGCCAAGATACGACAGTGTGTATCAGACAGGCCCAAAATAATCTTTCGAAAAGCTCCTACCATAGCAAATCGAATTGTTAGGAGCCATTACACAGGAAATGCACGTACCGATCCATGTAGGGCAAGTGGTGTATTCCGATGTGGATCATGCAAACAATGTCCCTATGTGACAGTGGGGAGATCCAATACCTTCCCACATGTCAACAGAACAGTGCATCTTAAACATTTTGTCAATTGTTCAACGGAGGGCGTCATATATGTGCTTAAATGCACATGTGACGCCTTCTATATCGGTATGACAACACGAAATTTTCGTAGACGAATATATGAGCATACACAGGACATCGTGGGGCATAACCTACGTTCCCCTGTAGCTAGACATGTCATTGCATGCACACACAATCCACTGAATGCTATTACTTTTAGCGCAGTGGACTGCGTGCATCAACCATTGAGAGGCGGGAATTTTGAGAAGCTGGTCTTACAGCGTGAATGTCGCTGGATATATGATCTTAAGGCCACGGCTCCACCAGGCCTTAATGATGAATTAAAATACTCTCCTTTTTTATAGTTGTCTCCTTGTCTCCTTGGTACCCTCTTTGGGTACCTACCTGTTGGCTGTCTCAGTTGGGGCAATGGTGCTGTCGACTGCCCCCTGCATTGGCCGAGCCGTTCTTTCCTGGTGCCTAGAGGTGGTGGGGCTGCCTCTCTGCTCTCGGATTGGAGGTATACCCTTTTCCTTCGTTTCCCCCCTTTTTTCCCCTCCTGTGCGGGGTTTATTCTCCTCACAGGTGAGAATATATAATATTGATTAAAGATAGTTTAGATTTTGGGTTTTTTTCTTCTTTTTTCTTTTCTATTCACCTAAATGTTATACTTTTACAATATTGAATTTAGGAATTAGATATATATATGTAATGATGATAAGAATTTATATACTTCTGCAGGGTTCCCCCTTAAGCCCGTCAGTGTCATCCCACCCTGGGCGGGACTTGGATGCGGACGTGGTATGCCAACTTTTTAATTCTCAATCCTGTTTTCCAGCTTTCTTTTCTTCCCATCCTCTGATATCCCCTGCCTGGTTTTTTCCACTTCCTTTCACCTTTTTCTCTTTCCCCCCCCTTTTTTTGGCCTGCCATGTTTCCTGCGCATGCCTCGTTCCCGCTTTTGTGGGGATTTTGACACTGGTGCGCAGACAGGGGGGCACCATCTGATGGCGTATTGGCCGCCCGCGGTGGTTGCCCGCCGTCTACTGTCTGCGCACGCTCAAGCCTGACTCCTGTGGGACGCATTGGGCATGCGCCGCGCGGGGGACTTTACGCTTAGCACGGGCGCCTGGAACGCATCAAGCCGCGCCCCCATGTGGACGCGGCTGACGCACTTCCGGGTGAAACGCCTTTTATGGCGTGGGGAACGCCAGCAACCATACGGGCATCTACTCTTACGGTCTGAGAGTCCTGAGGAGCCGGATTACCGGCGAAACCGGTCGACTTGTAGCCTTCAGCAGCTCCAGCTCACAGCCTGATGCATAGCCTGATGCCTCTTTACATGCTTCTTCATGCACGGAATTTCGCCATTCTCCGCCTATGGAAGCAAGTTTACCTCTGAACCCAGATAACCCCAAGGACTGGTAGCTATAACGCAGTTTTCTATCTTACTGGATTACAAACTAATTCCTAGATGTCCTGCCACAGGACAGACACATGGATTACTGATACACTGCTTGATGGCTTTTCTAACCCCACCTACTGAGTATATGTTTTGACAAGTTTGCACTTGGATGTTGCGATTGTACATCTGTGAACAGCTTGCTGCAATGGAACTCTGGCTCACCCTGGCAGCAGGACACTTTGATTTGCACCTGAGTTGGTCAGCTTGAATCATTTAAGGTCATTTCTATTGAGCATACCTCCTGACAAATCTATACTTGGATGTTGCGATTGGACATCTGTGATCTGTTCACTATGATTGATCTCTGGTTTACATTGGCAGCAGGATATTCTGGTCTGCACCTGAGTCGATTAACTTGAACAATTTGGGGTTATGAACTCACCTCATTATTGAAAGAATCGTTTATCACAGCTGTATATCAACAGTCCTTATATTCTGGATGAAATGTACAGACTGCTATTGCTATTATAGAGGCTACTTTCTTACTTACAGGCATTTGAGCTGCGTTGGCTTTCAGACCGTTACTAATCCAATTTTATATGCCCACATATGTATGGATATTTATATTTGTTATATGATGTGCTTTTTTTAATAATAAATATATTTTTACTTTTTGATTAACCACATGACTCATTGAGTACTTTGGTTTGCAGATGGGTTCTGCTTTCCTTTTTTACTGAATATTTAAATTGCTGCCATTTTTGCACTGTTAATGGCACAAGCCTCAAACCTGGTACAGTTGGTCATTGGGGTTCAAATTCAGGAAAGGGGTGGAGCTACAAACAGCCAATCATATTTGTTTCATCTCACTGGTAAATTACAAATTATTGATGCCAAGGACCCCCGAGATCACAAACTTGGTCATTTAGTGACTGTGTGTCAAGGTTACAAAAATTGGGTGGAGCCAAAAACAAATTTCACTAGGAAAATATAAACTGCAGCCATTCTTACACCGTTAATGGCAAGGGTTCTCAAACTTTGCCCAGATGGTCAATGGGTGACTGAGATTAATATTATGGGAAGTGGGTGGAGTCTATAATAGCCAATCAAAATTCACCTGTTGATTTTCAAGGGGAATATTTAAATTGCTTCCATTTTTGCTCTGTTAATAACAGATGCCTCAAACCTGCTAAAGTTGGTCATTGGGTGACTGGGATTCAAATGCCGGAGAGGGGCAGAGCCACAAACAGCCAATTTGATTTGTTTAATTTCTATGGGAATATAAAAAGTATTGATGACAAAGACCCCGAAGCTCACAAACTTGTTCATTGAATATTTGTGTGTTAGGGTTAAAAAAAAGTGGCCAGAGCTAACACCAGTCAAATACATACCCGGGCAACGCCGATTCATCAGCTATTATTCATAAAAGTGGATGGAGCCTACAAAAGCCAATCAAAATTCATATACTGATTTTCAAGGGAAATATTTCATTACTGCCATTCTTGCACTGTTAATTGCACAAGCCCCAAACTGGGTACAGTTATTTATTGGGTGACTGGGGTTCAAATTCAGAAAAGGGGTGGAGACACAAACAGCCCATCAGATTTGTTTTATTTCAATGCAAATTATTGATGCCAAAGACTGCAAAGCTCACAAATTTGGTAATTGAGTAATTAAGTAATTGTCTGTTACTGTTACAAAAAGTGGGCATAGCCAAAACCAGCCAAAAACATACCCAGGCAATGCTGGGTCATTAGTAGGCGGTGACAAATACAAATTTCACTGGGAAAATGTAAACTGCAGCCATTCTTACAGTGTTAATGGCAGAGTTCTCAAACAGTTAATATTCATAAAAGAGGGTGGAGCCTACAAAAGCCAATCCAAATTCATTTATTGCTTTTCAAGGGGAATATTCAATTGCTGCCATTCTTGCACTGCTAAGGACACAAGCTTAAAACATGGTTGGTCATTGTGTGACTGGGGTTCAAAATCAGAAAAGAGGGTGGAGCCACGGCCAATCAGATTTGTTTCATTTCAATGAAAATTAACAAACAATGCAAAGTTCACAAACTAGGTCATTGAGTCATTGTGTGTTAGGGTTAGAAAAGTGGGCAGAGCCAAAACCAGCCAAATACATTCCCGGGCAATCATATAGTGTATATGTATATATATATATAATATATATATAATATATATATATATACACACACACACACCGTACTTTTCGCACGGGGACCCGGAGACAGAAGCGGGGGGGGGGGGGGGGAGACAGAAGCGGGGGGGCAGGCAAGGTCAGTGGGGACACATGAGGACGCGGGGGGGGGGGGGGACGACAACAAGAGGACACAGGAGAGCGACCACATGGGGGACCAGAGGACACAGGGGGACCACAGGGTACGGGGGGGGCAAGAGGACACGGGAGGGCGACCATATGGGGGACCAGAGGACACCACAGGGTACAGGGGGAGGACTAGAAGACACAGGAGGACGACCACATGGGGGACCAGAGGACACAGGGGGACCACAGGGTACAGGGGTGGGGGGACAAGAGGACACAGGAGGGCGACCACATGGGGGACCAGAGGACACAGGGGGGACCACAGGGTACAGGGGGGGACAAGAGGACACAGGAGGGCGACCACATGGGGGACCAGAGGACCCAGGGGGGACCACAGGGTACAGGGGGGGGGCAAGAGGACACAGGAGGGGGACCACAGGGTACAGGGGGGACCAGAGGGCACAGGAGGGTGACCACAGGGGGGACCAGAGGACACAGGGGGGGCCAGAGGACACAGGGGGGCAAGAGGACACAGGGGGGCAACCACAGGGCACAGGGGGGACCAGAGGACACAGGAGGGCAACCACAGGGCACAGGGGGGCAACCACAGATCACGGGGGGGGGACCAGAGGGCACAGGGGGGGATACCAGAGGACACAGGGAGGAGACCAGAGGACACAGGGAGGAGACCAGAGGACACAGGGGGAGACCAAAGGACACTTTAGGTAGACAAGGTGAGATAAGAGGGCACATGAGGTACACAGGAGAACAGCATTTGAGGGAGGGCATGTACAAGACACTCCTGAAATATGGACGCACCAGGTTTAGTTTATTTTTTTCCCCGTTTTTTGCCCTCTAAACCTGGGTGCGTCTTATATTCCGGAGCGTCTTACACGGCGCGAAATACGGTATATATATATATATAGTGACATTCCCATTTGCAATTTACCCAGTGCTAAGGGACACTGTCTTGGTAACGAAAATGCCAAGACAACACAGATCTGAAAGTCCTGGCCACAACAATTTACAAGGAAAGGGGCGGGGGAAAATACTGGGCTGCATAAAAGGGAGTGAACAACGAGGCCTGGAGGAGGTATTGGCTGCACTTAAAGAGAACCCGAGGTGGGTTTGAAGAATGTTATCTGCATACAGAGGCTGGATCTGCCTATACAGCCCAGCCTCTGTTGCTATCCCAAACCCCCCTAAGGTCCCCCTGCACTCTGCAATCCTTCATAAATCACAGCCATGCTGCTGACAAACAGCTTGTCAGAGCTGGCTGTGTTTATCTCTATAGTGTCAGTCTGCTGCTCTCCCCGCCTCCTGCAGAACTCCGGTCCCCGCCTGCATCCCTTCCCTCCCTGCTGATTGGAGGGAAGGGATGGGGGCAGGGACCGGAGCTATGCAGGAGGCGGGGGAGCAGCCGAGACTGACACTACAGATGTAAACACAGCCTCACAGCACGGCTGTGATTAATGGGGGATTGTAGAGTGCAGGGGGACCTTAGGGGGGTTTGGGATAGCAACAGAGGCTGGGCTGTATAGGCAGATCCAGCCTCTGTAAGCAGATATTCTTTAAACACACCTCGGGTTCTCTTTAAGGCACGGCAGGGGTTATTGACTGCAATACTTTATGCAATGCAGTCATTAATCCCTCCTCGTCCCCAGACTCCCCGATCCTAATGGTGTTTCTTAGAAGCACAAAAAATGAAGAAATAACTCTTTAAAAGATATAAATTTGTAGGGGTACAGAAAGCTTTACATAAAGGTCTAAAAACTCAACATGGGCAAACATTAATTCCACAACAAATCCACTACTGCCTGACACATTGCAATATACAGCTTCGTCAGAGGCCCAATCCAAATTTTCTCTTCTGCACTCATACTTGTAATTAAATTCTGATTGGGAAAGATAATCACTTTGCCAATGTAACAAAAAAAACATTAAACACTATGCATGCTCTAGTGAAAAACAGAGTGTGCCACTCGATCCCACATGCTTTGCTGGTCCTCGCTCCCTGACTATACATGCTGAATTGGGCAGAAGGGAACAACTGTTTGAGTACAATGAATTAGAAATTGTTAAAAAAAAACAAAAACGTACTTGTTGGCCAGAAGTACAGTGATATGCAGCTTGACTTCTTCACAAGTGAGTGCTGCAGGCTTTATTGCTTGAATGTAGCGCAATGCTTGTCTGTGGACTCCTTGGCACATTAAAGTTTCAATAATTTGATTATGCTGCCACGGCATCAATCGGCTTGCAGCTGGATGAAGAATGCAATCCACCGAATTCTTAAAAAAAAAAAAAAAAAAAAAAATTACCACGTTATGCTTTTTCTTTTAGAAAAAAATAAATAAAAGTTCATTTACATACCCTATGTTTTATTTGTTCTGCTTTTAAAAGCTTTGTATAATTGTTGATCTGATCAATAAAGCTTGATAATACAAAAAAAAGTTCATTTACAGTTGTACAGGCCTTGATTTACAGAGAATCTCTGAAGGTATGAGAGAGTATGGGTGCAACAACAAGAGTTAAACAACAAAGTTTAATTCATAACTCTGTAGTGGTTCACCCTATATGCAAATTCAGACAGGGAATCACAGCTTATTAAATTTAATTGGCTACTTCCAAATTTGTGTGCAGGGGGAAATAAAACCTGCATTAGATTTTCAGACGACACAAGCTGAATCGTTTTAGCCTTCTATGGCACAGCTAGGAGGATTCGGATGCGTAATCTCATCAGCACAAGTGGCAGCGTGGAAAACCGGCCTTACCATTATGTCTGTTACAGTGATGAGCATCCACAATGCGGCAGTCTTAAAGAGGAACTGCAGTGAAAATAATGTACTGAAATAAAGTGGTTAATTTTGACAATATTTATAAATTATTTAGTCAGTGATTGCCCATTGTAAAATATGTCCTCTCCCTGATTTAGTCTGAAATTTATCACATGGCAACATTTTTACTGCTGGCAGGTCATCTCTGTGAAAGGACGTCACCAACGAAACACAAGAGACGGCACACAAATGGCTGCAATGATATTGCTGTATTCGGAACAAGAGCACACTACATGTTACGGATATTACATCCTTCCGCAGGTGTATAACCGTAGTGTGCTCTTGTTCCGAATACAGCAATATCATTGCAGCCATTTGTGTGCCGTCTCTTGTGTTTCATTGGTGACGTCCTGAAGCCGTAGGAGCAATCCGGCTGAGACAAGGCACCGGCCAGATTTTGGTCCAGGGGACCTAACACACGAGTTCTCCAGGCATCTACTGTTGGTGGATCTCTGTGAAAGGAGATGCTGCTGCTTTTTTTGGCAGTTGAAAACAGCTGTTATTTCCTGCAATTTCCTACAATGCAACAAGGCTCCCACAGTGTGATGTCAGTACATAGGTGCTGACATCACCTGTGGGAGGGGTTAACCACAACATCTGCCACAGAGAGCCCAATGCTGATCTGTCTGAGAAAAGGTAAAGATTTCTCATGGGAAATGGGTTATCAGCTACTGATTCGGATGAAGTTCAAATCTTGGTTACACTTCCTCTTTAAATAGCAATGAGCAGGACTGTTACAATTGTGGTGCCGGTAATTCGATTATTATTGATTTACAAAGTGCCAACATATTTTGTGGCGCTGTACAAAGTTAAAAAAAAAAAGTGGTACACTATAATACAGACAATGGTATACACCAATATACAAAATAGGTAGCAAAATATAGAATCAATACAAATTACATAATCTGTAATTACAGTGACAAAAGTAACATGATGAATAAATTGTATACAAAATTCCAAGACACAAAAGGGTGAGAGAGCACTACCCTTACAGACTTACAATCTAAAGGAATGGGGTGAAACAAGAGGTGGGGTAGTATACAATAAACATACCTAGAGGCCGTGTGTTTTTAAGATATATAGTAGGAGTGCAACTTGGCCTTAGGTCAAAGGGAGAATGGCCTAAGGTAGATCACATGCGTGTCGGAGAAAGTGAGTTTTGAGGGAGCGTTTTAAGATATACAATACAATAACATTTCTATAGCGCTTTTCTCCCATAGGACTCAAAGCGCTTAGGCTCTCTCAGATTCAGTAATTAGTAGGATGAAGTATTCACACAACAAAAGTTATATTTCTGCAAATGCCAGACTGAACAGGTGGGTTTTCAGTCTGGATTTAAACACGCCCAGGGATGGGGCTGTCCTGATCTGTTGAGGTAAGGAGTTCCAAAACGTAGGGGTAGCATGACAGAAGGCTCTGGGACCAAAAGTTTCCAAGTGGACTCTGGGTATGACTAGATTATTAGAACCTGTGGATCTGAGAATGCGGGGATTGCTACACAGCCGTAACATATATTTCATGTATCCAGGGCCTAGATTATTCAGGGATTTAAATGTCAGTAGGCCGATCTTGAATAAGACCCTCCATTCTATAGGTAGCCAGTGAAGGAAATGCAGGACTGGCGTTATGTGGCAGTGACGGGGTTGGTTGGTTAGCAGATATGAAAGGTTGGAGAGTGACAGATGTGTTGTGGAAGGGTATTCCAGAGGAGGGGTGAAGCACATGGGAAATCTTGTATATGTGAATGCAAGGAGGTAATTCTAGAGGACAAAAAAAAAGTCATGTGCAGATCTGAGATTGCGATTGGGTTGGTACCTGAAAACCAGTAAGAAAATTAATGTACAGGGGAGAGAGATTGTGGAGATCTTTGTAGGTCAAGGTTAAGAGTTAGAAATGGATCCTCTGGTTAATTAGCAGCCAGTGAAGAGCTTGACAGAGAGGAGCGGCAGAGGAAGAGCGAGAAGAAAAATAAAGGAGACAAGCAGCCGAGTTCAGTACAGATTGGAGTGGTGCCAGTCTGTTAGTTGGTAGTCCACAAAGTCGTATGTTACAATAGTCCAGACAAGATATTATAAGAGCTGAGTGAGAAAAGGTCGGATGTGAAATGTGTTTTTGAGTTGGAGATGAAGGGAGCTGGTTAGGGAGTGAATGTGAGGAGGGAGAGAGAGAAGTCAAATATCACCCCTAAGAACCGTGAGAGTTGGGAACTGAAGTTATGGAGGTCTTTTTAACATTTATTGTTATATTGGGCAGAGTGGTGGACAGAGTCAGTGGAAAAATGATTAGTTCTGTTCTACTCATATTAATTTTTAAGAAGCAAGAGGTCATGAAGGAGGATATAGCAGACAAGCAGTCAGGAACTAGTGTGAGGAGGGAGTTAAGGTCTGGGACCGAGAGGTACAGTTGTGTATCATCTGCATATACAGTGGGTTGCAAAAGTATTCGGCCCCCTTGAAGTTTTCCACATTTTGTCACATTACTGCCACAAACATGCCTCAATTTTATTGGAATTCCATGTGAAAGACCAATACAAAGTGGTGTACATGTGAGAAGTGGATCGAAAATCATACATCATTCCAAACATTTTTTAAAAATCAATAACTGCAAAGTGGGGTGTGCGTAATTATTCGGCCCCCTGAGTCAATTACTTTGTAGAACCACCTTTTGCTGCAATTACAGCTGCCAGTCTTTTAGGGTATGTCTCTACCAGCTTTGCACATCTAGAGACTGAAATCCTTGCCCATTCTTCTTTGCAAAACAGCTCCAGCTCAGTCAGATTAGATGGACAGCGTTTGTGAACAGCAGTTTTCAGATCTTGCCACAGATTCTCGATTGGATTTAGATCTGGACTTTGACTGGGCCATTCTAACACATAGATATGTTTTGTTTGCAACAATTCCATTGTTGTCCTGGCTTTATGTTTAGGTTCATTGTCCTGCTGGAAGGTGAACCTCCGCCCCAGTCTCAAGTCTTTTGCAGTCTCCAAGAGGTTTTCTTTCAAGTTTGCCCTGTATTTGGCTCCATCCATCTTCCCATCAACTCTGACCAGCTTCCCTGTCCCTGCTGAAGAGATGCACTCCCCCGAGCATGATGCTGCCACCACCATATTTGACAGTAGGGATGGTGTGTTCAGAATGATGTGCAGTGTTCGTTTTCTGCCACACATAGCGTTTTGCATTTTGTCCCGCACATGGCTTGTGGCAAACTGCAAACGGGACTTCTTATGCTTTCTGTTAACAATGCCTTTCTTCTTGCCACTCTTCCATAAAGGCCAACTTTGTACAGTGCATGACTAATAGTTGTCCTATGGACAGAGTCTCCCACCTGAGCTGTAGATCTCTGCAGCTCGTCCAGAGTCACCATGGGCAGTTGGCTGATGGTGTAATGGTTAAGGGCTCTGCCTCTGACACAGGAGACCAGGGTTCGAATCTCGGCTCTGCCTGTTCAGTAAGCCAGCACTAATTCAGTAGGAGACCTTTGGCAAGTCTCCCTTACACTGCTACTGCCAATAGAGCACGCCCTAGTGGCTGCTGCTCTGCTCTAGCGCTTTGAGTCCGCAAGGAGAAAAGCGCAATATAAATGTTATTTGTCTTGTCTTGTCTCTTGACTACATTTCTGATCAGCGCTCTCCTTGTTCGGCCTGTGAGTTTAGGTGGATGGCCTTGTCTTGGTAGGTGTACAGTTGTGCCATACTCCTATTTCTGAATGATCGCTTGAACAGTGCTCCGTGGGATGTTCAAGGCTTTGGAAATCTTTTGTAGCCTAAGCCTGCTTTAAATTTCTTAATAACTTGATCCCTGACTTGTCTTGTGTGTTCTTTGGACTTCACGGTGTTGTTGCTCCCAATATTCTCTTAGACAACCTCTGAGGCCCTCACAGAGCAGCTGTATTTGTACTGACATTAGATTACACACAGGTGCACTCCATTTAGTCATTAGCATTAGTCAGGCAATGTCTATAGGCAACTGACTGCACTCAGATCAAAGGGGGCCGAATAATTATGCACACACCACTCTGCAGTTATTTATTTGTAAAAAATGTTTGAAATCATGTATGATTTTCGTTCCACTTCTCATGTGTACACCATTTTGTGTTGGTCTTTCATGTGGAATTCCAATAAAATTGATTCATGTTTGTGGCAGTAATATGACAAAATGTGGAAAACTTCAAGGGGGCCGAATACTTTTGCAACCCACTGTACAGTGGGATGCAAAGGATTGGGCAACCTTGTTAATTGTCATGATTTTCCTGTATAAATTGTTGGTTGTTACGATAAAAATGTCAGTTAAATATATCATATAGGAGACACACAGTGATATTTGAGAAGTGAAATGAAATTTATTGGATTTACAGAAAGTGTGCAATAATTGTTTAAACAAAATTAGGCAGATGAATAAATTTGGGCACCACAAAAAAGAAATTAAATCAATATTTAGTAGATCCTCCTTTTGCAGAAATTACAGCCTCTAAACGCTTCCTGTAAGTTCCAATAAGAGTCTGGATTCTAGTTGAAGGTATTTTGGACCATTTCTCTTTACAAAACATCTCTGGTCATTCAGGTTTGAATGCTTCCGAGCATGGACAGCTCTTTAACTCACACCACATATTTTCAATTATATTCAGGTCTGGGGACAGAAATGGCCATTCCAGAACATTGTACGTGTTCCTCTGCATGAATGCCTTAGTGGATTTTGAGCAGTGTTTAGGGTCGTTGTCTTGTTCAATGATCCAGCCCCGGCGCAGCTTCAGCTTTGTCACGGATTCCTGGACACTGGTCTCCAGAATCTGCTGAAACTGAGTGGAAACCATGCATCACTCAACTTTGACAAGATTCCTAGTCTCTGCACTGGCCACAAAGGCTCACAGCATGATGGAACCACCACCATATTTTACTGTAGGTAACAGGCGTTTTTCCTGGAATGCTGTGATGTTTTTCCTCCATGCATAATGCCCAAAAAACTCAATTTTAGTTTCATCAGTCCACAGCATCTTATTCCAAAATGAAGCTGGCTTGTTCAAAAGTGCTTTAGCAGCTCTGTGCTGTGAGCGTAGAAAAGGCTTCCTCTGCTACACTCTCGCATACAGCATCTCCTTGTGTAAAGTGTGCCGAATGGTTGAACGAAGCGCAGTGACTCCATCTGCAGCAAGATGATGTTGTAGCTCTTTGGTCCTGGTCTGTGGGTTGACTGACTGTTCTTACCATTTGTCGCTTCTGTTTATCTGAGATTTTTCTTGGTCTGCCACTTTGAGCCTTATCTTGAACACCAGGCCTGTGGTCTTCCATTTCCTCAATATGTTCCTAACTGTGGAAACAGACAGCTGAAATCTCTGAGATAGCTTTCTGTATCCTTCCACTAAACCCTGATGGTGAACAATCTTTGTCTTCAAGTCATTTGAGAGTGGTTTTGAGACCCCCATGTTGCTACTTTTTAGATAAATTTAAAAGAGAAGGGAAACTTACAATTAACCCCTTTAAATACTCTTTCTCATAATTTGATTCACCTGTGTATGTAGGTCAGGGGTCACTGAGCTTACCAAGGCAATTTGCGTTCCAATAATTGGTTCTAAAGGTTTTGGAATCAACAAAATGACAACAGTGCCCAAATGTATGCACCTGTCTAATTTTATTTAAACAATTATTGTACACTTTCTGTAAATCCAATAAACTTCATTTCACTTCTCATATGTCACTGTGTGTGTCTCCTGTATGATATATTTAAGGGAAATTTTTCATCATAACAACCACTGATTTATACGGGAACATTATGACAATTAACAAGATTGCCCAAACATTCGCATCCCACTGTAAGTGGCGTTGAAACCCAAATGAGTTGATTAACCACCTAAGTACCAGCGGCCTCTTCCCCCTTAAGGACCAGAGACTGTTGGTACAAGAAACAGAGGTCTAACGATGAATCACCGCACATATCTGCCGCAATCGCCGTCCATTATGCATGCGGGGAACCTCAGCCACCCACTCTGCTGTCTCTATGATGGCAGAGTTCCTGTGAGCCGGTCAGGAGCGCTTTTATTGGCTCCTGACCCTGCCTATCAATGTAAGCCAATGGGAGTTGCTTACATTGATAGGGTCAGAAGCCAATGAAATCGGCTCCTGACCCGCTCACAGGGCTCTGCTGTTATAGAGATGGCAGAGCGAGAGAGCTGCGGCGGGGACACATCGGCGAGTTAGTCGGGAGCGACGAAAGCGGCGAGAATGTGCGGCATCGGTATATTGAAATCTATGTCCGGGCAGTCAGATAGCCATCAAAACAGGGCATAGATTTCAATTAGTGCGGCCCTTAAGTAGTTAAGTTGCCAAGACCGTGCATGTAGATGGAAAAGAGGAAGTACCATCACAGACAAAGGATGTGGAGAAGATGTCAGATCTGAGTAAGAGACTGTGAAAGACCTTCCAGAGATACAGGAGTATATCTAGGAGAGAGGGATGCCCTCTCCAGCGGTGGCTGGATAGTGTAATGGTTAAGGGCTCTGCCTCTGACACAGGAGACCTGGGTTCGAATCTCGGCTCTGCCTGTTCAGTAAGCCAGCACCTATTCAGTAGGAGACCTGTCAATCACTGCCACGTGGGCCGGAGCGGACTGCGCAGTAGTTCTGCGCCTGCACAGTCCGCTCCGGCCCACGTGGCGGTGACTGACAGCGCCGATCGCGCAGGCGCAGTACAGAGCGACCTCCAGGTCGCTCTGATGTCATCGCCAGGGACCGGGCCGGAGCTCCGGCGAACGGCTGCGGGCAGAGCTGTGGCGAGGGAGGTCCTGGGAGCTTGGGGCTGGAGGAAGCCCCCGGTAAGTACCACTCATTTTACTTGATTTGTCCTGATGACTCCTTTAAGTAGTGGTGTCACAACAGATCATATCCACTACCTGTCAAATCTGCATTATGTCTGGCAATGATTGCTGTTATTATAGGCACAAGTCAATCCGTCAAGCACATCACTCACTAGCGCCTCAACGGGCATCTGGGGCCACTGCCCACATGCTAGATTTTTGGCAGAGACTGTTATTAAGTTGTATATCAGGCTGCATCACCTTACACACAAAGCAATAAACAAAAATCCTTTAGAACAATTTACGATAAGATCAATTAATCTAAGCAGCTAGGGCAAAAGGGCCCATGTGCAATTTACGTTTTCACCTGACTTTTCTCCTAGGAGATATTTTTTCATCTTCAGTTTAGAATAACTTTAGAGCACTTTGCAATGTAAAAAATACCAAAAGTATGTGAAAAGGTACTATTCAGATGATTATTTGTTTGCGCTTTGGTGGTTTAAAAAGCTTTTTTTTTTGGACAAGTTCAAAAATATCACCTACGGTAGGAGAAAACTCAGGAGAAAAAGTTAATTGCATATGTGCCAAGGTGTGATAAAAATGGAAAACTTCAATGTGGAGCTCTATCAAGATGTTTCACAAAGAACGATTATGCGAAGAAGGCTGCTAAAACCGATCTTGGATAGGGTAATATAGAAAGGAGGACGCTACAGATGGGGATCTCCCCTGTCAGTAAATATTAAAATAAAGGGCAAGTCATTCTTGATTAAGGATGGTGACCCTCTGGACCAGATTTCCCAGATCCTTGAGCTTACAGACTTTCGCATAGAGGAATGGCTGTCGCCAAAAAATAAGGTTATGCAAGCTACTCAAGGGCCGCACAGCTTAGGCTTAATGGAGGGCGCTTTAGTTCCGGGTGGAAGGGGAGCTGTCCCTGCCATCTAGTAGATGGGTCTTAGGATCTGCTGTCGCACTAGCAGATGCGCGCCAGCATTGGTGTCCGTGGGACACAGGTTGACAGATTTAGTCGATCGCTTTATGATCAACCTTTTTGTGTTGGTTCTAGAATGGGGATGAGTGGTGGTGTATGCATGTGTGAATGTTTGGTGAGTCCTTCCTCCAAGTCCTCCCCTTCATATTTTGTTTTTATGTACTTTGCGAATAAAGATGGATATTTTAAGGATTGAATCCCTGAACGTAAGGGGTGCTAATTCTGGGCTTAAAAAAGGGAGAATAATAGATGAACTGTTGTGAAATAAGATAGACATAGGTTTTTTGCAAGAGACACACTTTAAAGCGGAATATAACCCTGTATTTCAACTTTGCTCTAAAACATTATTTACAGCATATTATATGCAACTAGCATTTTTTTTTTTTTACTAGACCAGCATTGGAAGGGTTACACACAGAGTTTTAAAGTTCGGTGGAGAGAACTGCAGATGTATCCGAAGCTTAGATAGATACATTTAACTAAACAGAATGTAACAACTGTGGAATGTGACTCACTCTCTCTGACTGTGCAGGAGCTGGAGGACAGCCAAAGAGTGTGTAACATTCCTCACTTATTACATTCTGTTTAGTTAAATGTATCTATGTAAGCTTCGGATGCGTCTGCAGTTCTCTCCACAGAACTTTAAAGCTCTGTGTGTAACCCTTCCAATGCTGGTCTAGTAAAAAAAATTACTGGTTGCATATGATATGCTGTAAATGTTTTAGAGCAAAGTTGAAATGCAGGGTTATATTCCGCTTTAAAGAAGAAAAAAATCCCTACAATTGTTAATAAAAAATATGGTAATTGGATTAACAACGCCAACCCTAGAAAGAAGGCAGGTGGAGTCTCTATTGTGATCAGTTCCAATCTAGACTTTAGGACAGATCAGATCTTCAGAGACCCGGAAGGAATATTCCTTGTAGAGCTGGGCAGGGTCATGGGCACACAGATTACCTTAGCCAACCTATATGCCCCTAATCGGGGTCAGGTCAGGGTGATAGAGTTCCTGGATTTGGTCAAAGGCAGAGGGAAAGGAAGGATTATAATTGGGGGGGGGGGGGGATTTTAATTTTGCGACAGACCCCATCTTGGATAGCACTGGTGAGTCGATAAGTATATCAAAGAGGGACAGAGCCAGGTATAATGACACGGTGAGATATCATAAACTATTGGATGCTTGGCGAATACTCAATTTAGGGGTAAGAGATTATACATACTATTCCAAAACCCATAATATGTTCTCGAGGCTAGACTTTTTTTGGGTTCCCCAGGGCCAGATCCAAGGGATAATTGATGCAGAAATTGGGGTTAGGTCCTTATCAGACCATGCCCCAGTGAGAATTACTATAAATGGTTTTGGGGGGACAGCACAAACTAGATCCTGGAGTTTGGATACAGATCTAGTAATAGACGAGAATGTTAAAGCAGAAATTCACACTACTATTATGAAGTTTTATAAAATTAACCGTACACCTGTTGCGTAGGAAAAACTGCTTTGGGATACCCTTAAATGTGTGCTTAGGGGTATATTTATGAAGTTTAGTGGAAGGAGGAGGAAGGAAAGAGAATAAAAGATTGATAAACTACTACAGGACTTAAATGAGGTAGAAAACCGACATATAAAAAAACCCCAAATAGGTCAACCTGGGATAACTTGATCAGTGTCAGGGCTTAATAATCTACATGATTCCCGTTGCCTTAGACAATATAGGACATTAAGAAAAATATATCATATTGAAAAGAATAGATCGGGGAAAGTATTAGCAAATTTGCTCAATAAGGACCACAGTTCTAATTTTATTGAAAAAAATCTGCGACGAGAATGGGACTATACAATTCGCAACACATAAGATAGGGTCTGTTTTCACTCAGTTTTATCAGAAACTATATAATCTGTCAGAGACCATAGGGGACTCGAAGAGTAAAGAACTCGAGAAGCATGTGGCCATGCAAGCCCTAGATAAAAAAACAAGTGAGAATCTTGAGGGCCCTATACAGGAGATTGAGTTTGTTGAAGCAGTAAGAAGCTTGCCAAATGGCAAATGTCCAGGACCAGATAGTTTTCCGGTAGAATTCTTTTTTTTCAAAATCCTTAGCTCCGCATTTTTGTACATTGGTGAACGATAAGGGTGATGGTGAGATTTTTTTCAGATAGAGCTAATGAGGCTACAATTTCCCTAATACCAAAAGGAGGTAAATCTCTTACGGCGTGTGAAGATTTTCAACCCATATTAATTATGAATTGTGATGTCAAAATATACTCCAGGATGTTAGCTGCAAGGCTGGGTTAAATAACGAACCTGGTTCTGGGGAATCAACAGGCTGGCTTTTGAAAACAAAGACATGTTAAAGACATTTATATGGCTATTAACGTGGTGAATGGTTGTATATTGAGTAATAAAGAAGCAATATTAGCCACTATCGATGCAGAAAAAGCCTTTGATAGGGTATCTAGGGGTTTCATATTTGATGTTCTTAACCTTTTGGGGACCATGGACGTTAAATCAACCTCCAGCAGGTGATGCTACCATTCTGACCAGACGTTGATTCAAAGTCCGCGCTAACAAACCGTCCCGACGCGATCGTGCGCACCAGAGAGGGGAGATTAAGCTGTTATATGACAGCTGGCATCTCCCCAGAGTGATCAGCAGCCATCGCGTATGGCTGCTGATCACGTGATCACTACGATCGCCGTCGGATCGTAGTGATCACATTGACAGCTGCAGCGGTAGGGGAAAAAAAAAAAAAGAGGATCCACTCACCTCCGTGCCGTTCCAGCGACGATCGACGCCCCCTCTGCTCTGTCTGACGTCAGTGCCGGGTCCCGGCTTGATGACGTCATCAAACCACGACCCGGACCTGAGCGTTATTTGGAGCGGAGATGCCGGCTGGAGAAGAGGTGGCTACTGCGGCTCATCGCTGGAGCCTGGAAGGTGAATGATGGCTGTCAGCTACAGGGGGGACAACTGCCTCTATGGGGGACACCATGCCCAGCCAGCCACAGATGGGATCCGGCCGACCAGCCCCCCCAAACGCGCCCCCCCTCCATGCAAATTGCCCTGGTCCTTAAGGGGGGTTAGGCAGACGGTCCTGAAGTGGTTAAGAGGATTGGCCTGGGTCCCTGTTTTGTTGACAGAATAATACATTTGTATTCCAATCAATCAGCATGAGTCAAGATAAATGGCTGTCAGAGCTTTAGTCTAGCTAATGGAGTTCGGCAAGGATGCCCTCCCTCTCCAGTGCTGTTCAATTTGAGTCTTGAGCCCCTTATCAGAGCTATCCAAGGGGATCCCTTTATAGAAGGGATAGTTAATGAAGGGGAGGAGATAAAATTGATTGCTTATGCTGCTGATATACTCCTCACTTTGACCAATCCAGGGATCTCTTTGAAACATTGTATGAAATGGTTCACTCAGTTCGGGATAGCCACTAATTTTAAAATTAATGAACAAAAATCTATAATTCTTGATTTGGGCCTCCCCCCTGGAACCAAGAAAGCTATTCAGGACAGTATACATTTTGGTTGGGACAGTCAATCAAATTAAGGGCAACAGTGCAGCACTCTCCCTTTGCTTCCCAGTGGGATGTGCCTCGGTCTATCCGCCAGCACCGCAGAAATATCCAAGATTGTGAAGAATGACCGGCACCATCCGCATTCTTTTCTCTTTTATTGCATAAATAGATTAGACATAACCATCAGCAACGCCTCGGAGATACAACTCCCCTGTCAAGCAAGGCACAATTGTATCTCTGAGGCGTTGCTGATGGCTATGTCTAATCTATTTATGCAATAAAAGAGAAAAGAATGCGGATGGTGCCGGTCATTCTTCACAAGGTTGGGACAGTCAATCAAATATTTGGGCGTAAGAATTTGCGCTGAATCAAGAGATTTATATAGATCCAATTATGGGGACATAGTAGCAGTATGTAGGGAAGCATTGAGAACCTGGGATCTCCCTTTTTTAATGTTATTGATAGAATAGCAATTGAAAGATGAATATATTGACTAGATTACTGTTCCTGTTACAGCGTCTGCCCCTGTCCCTCCCCAGCAAATGGTTTTAAGAATGGAACAAGATGTTCCAAAATTTTATATGGGCAAGGTCGCGGCGTAGGATAGCCTTCTCCATTACTTCAAGCGGTAAAGATCTCAGGGGTATGGCAGTTCCAGACATCTATAGATATTTTACTAGTATTCATCTAGCTCATGTGCTGGATTGGAGAATAAATGCGGATAATAGATTATGGGTAAGAATGGAGGGGAGCTGCCTCCGCCGTGACCTTCTCCTTTCCTGGATCCCAGCTCAGATACGAGCTGCTTTGTTGGTTACTTCCCATCCCCTTATCCAACCAACGGTGTCAATTTTAGCTAAAGTAATTGAGAGATGGCGGCACTTTGACGGAATATCCCCACTGATATCAATCGTAAATAATCCAGATTTTGGACCAACTAAAGACAAGGCTTGGTGTACGGCTAATTATCTTCCTATGGATATGAGACTTATAGAGACTTAGTAGGTAATAGTGAACTAGCTATTTCTCCCTTACTCGATTCCCATAAAATCAATTCTTTAGTTGCATTACAACTAAAGCGTTTCTAGAAAACTTCGGAGAGAATGGAAGGTGTTATTAGCAACAATGTAAATAATTTTGAAAGATGGTTCCTGTTAAAACAAAGGCCACCGGGGACACTCTCAAACATTTATGAAGTGCTGGATGCCACCCTCCACAGGGTCCTCCCACAATTCTGTGATAGTTGGGAAAAAACTGAAGGAATTAAAATGAATGGAGAATCATGGGCTAGAGTTTAAAAAAAAATTTAGGCAGAGGTGAGCAGAGTGAAACATAGTGTAAAGCCCGAGACCCACCTGTAAAGTTAGGTGGCTACAATCTGGTGAGCCTCCCTGATTGAGGGGTGTTTGGTTGTTTTTTCACGAGTGATGGCACTTGGTTCACACTGCACGGGGATTTTGGATTACAATGCTTGTGCAAACAGTATTACGCGATGTATACTTTTTTTCTCCTTTTAGGAAGTTATTTGATCGTGAGAGCGCAGTGGATACATAAACATCAAGAGACTGTTATTAGCCACTTTAAAGTTTAATTTAACATGTGTATGCAGCTTTGCAAAGATTTACTGTATATACTTGAATACACTTGCGACCAAGTGTATAAGTTGACCAAAATATTTGACCCTCTTAAGCTGGAGTATAAGTCGAGCCAGGAAACTGCAACATTATGGATGCTATTCATGCTGACTACAGAATGCCTACAGTGCTCAATGTGTAATCCTCTTAATGCATAAAGTACTCATAAATCCTCTTGTTCGACGTCAGATTTACTGTAATCAATGCAGAAAATGTAAGGTGGCCATTAATGATACAATCCTCTGGACAATTGATTGTCCAATTCAAATGTCATGATTGATGGGAAATCAGATAAATGGAATAGATAAAATTGGATAATGGATTGCCCAGGGTATTTGTAAAGTCATGATATTTTTGAGTATTCCTTTCCCTATCATTGTATATCATCTCATATAAAGAAAGTAGCAGGTTGCCTTTTAGAAAACAGATGCCTCAGTTCAAACACCATCAAACACCACTGTCTTCTCATCCATTCATTACCTAAGAGTTGTGATACACATGTCCTTTGCTACTTACAAAGGACCAGGAGATAACCCCCCTATAACACCATATTGATAGGTATTCTTTTGCTGTAGTGGAAATAGACTCTCACATGTAAATATGTTACAATTACACTACCTCACTGTTGTATACTTAGCTGTCCTGCTAGGGGTAGTGGGAAGTGACCGCCCACTGCTAAAATGTGTCGTATTGATTGAAAAATTCCTGAACTGTATTGTAAGAAAGTTGTACTTTCCTGATCTGTGCTGTGGGAAAGTTGTAAACAGAAACAATGCCTGTATTTGCATGTGCTTGTCTAGAGGTGTATATATACTGGACCCTGAAGCTGAATAAATCAGTGTATGAACTGCATTTAAGTGTGCAGACTCTATGCTCTCCTGCGCAGAAAAGACAGCATTTCGGTATCTTGGGGGACTGAGGGTGGAGGCCTGGAAAAGAGTTCTTTGAGCTGGCGTCGGAAACGGGATCCATTAACAACAGTACTGGGTAAGTAATTCAATTAATTACTACCCTTATATTGTTAACACGGATTGCCTGAACCCGGGTTAGCGTTCTGATAGCGCTCCCGAGAGTGAAGGAATCTGGGATTCCTAAGGGGAAAGGATCTGATATCCCAATAGAAATGAATGAATGAGTGAAAGCAGTACTGTATGCCGTAAATGCTGTCTTTAAACCTAATTTTAAACCTAATGTATATTGATGTATAGTTGGTTAAGTATTATAGTGGTTTTAAGTATTTTTACTGAAGCAAGGGCGTGGCGTGCAGTCCACATTTTGACAAGCAATTAACACTGCGCAGTGTTGATGACAGCGACCACTGTGGATTCCAAAATCGTATGAATTATATCAATTGTATAAGTTGTATATAGATTGTATAAGTAGAACTGAGATTGAAGTTATAACTGTTGGCCAAATAAGATAGTTAAAGAAATCAATACATTCAGGAGACAGGCAATTGATCCTGAATTAGCAGCATAGTATTAAACATATAAACTTACAGACATAAGGTCTGTAAGTAATTTCTCATAACATCTCAGTTGGCCTCATACTATATTTGACTAGCTAACAATGGGCAATGTTTAACCACTTCAGCCTACAGTGTCGAAAATCATATGCATCCGAGCAAAGTTCACCTCCCATTCATTCGCCAATAACTGTATCGCTACTTATCACAATTAATTGATCTTTATCTTGTTTATTATACCATTTAAATTATGTCCCTATCACAATTTATGGCGCCAATATTTTATTTAGAAATAAAGATGCATTTTTTCAATTTGCGTCCATCACTATTTACAAGCTTATAATTTTAAAAAATATACATTGATACTCTCGACATGTATATTTAAAAAGTTCAGACCCTTAAGTAACTATGATTTTTTTTTTTTTTATTTTAACTTTTTTTTTTATTAAAAAATGTACTTGGGTAATTTTTGGTGTGGGAGGGAAACAGATAATTTTAAATGTAAAATAATTTAATGTAATGTAAAAAAAAAATGTATGTAGGTGTAGTTTACTATTTGGCCACAAGATGGCCACAGTCAAAAAAGTCCAGGAGCATACGATCACGCTACCAGGAACTATGGAAGGCGGCTGTGAATTATTATTATTTATTTTTTTTGTAGAAATACCGCGCTCTCTGATTAGAGAGCGACGGTTTTTCTGCGGGGGACTTAGATCGGTGAATGGGAATCATATTCCCATTCACTGACCGGGGAGGTAATGGCAGGAAGCAGTCGCGCGCCTCAGGCAGCAGCAGCTGCACAGTCTATCTGGACGCATATATCCGTCCAGATAGACTTAAGTGGTTAAATATGTGTAAATACTACTTAATACTAGGCGGACAAGCTGCTCAGAGCTCACCTACCTTGTTTGGTCATATGTAACGTTTTCCCTCTCTCTCTTATCTCTGCTCCTTTCCATGCTGTAAATCTTATTTCTGATTAACCTATTAATATTTGTTTTTTAACGTGATCAGAGGTATTGTTTTAAAATTTTCAGCTGTCTCAGCCGTCTCCCTGGATCAGGAGGTTTTGGATAGACAGCGGCCGCAGTGTAAGATTTTACTTACCAAGTCTATCCAAACTTTCTAGTCCATGAAGCTGACTGTAAGACAATGGTTCTGATCCCATTTTCTCTCTGATTACGGTAAATATGTCTATCCCCTCTGTCTTGTGTGTGCTGAAATGTGATAATAAGTGGTTGTATATGACTGGTTGCACTTTTCAGCTGAGGTGCACTTCTTAAATATGCTTCTTTGCAAATCTGTGCAGTTATTATAGGTGTATATATATATATATATATATATATATATATATATATATATATATATATATATATATATATATAGTGTCCTCCCCAGAATTTTTTTCCAACTGGGTAGCCGGGTGGGGTGAGATGAGAGTGCAGGGCCGGTGCTTTTCTGCACAAGAGAGGAGGAGGTGAGCTGATGACAGCCGGGTGCTCACCAAAACTAAACGGGTGGAGCACCCGGCTAAAAGAGCCTGGGGAGAACACTATACATACATATATACATACACATACATACATTATATATGTATATATATATGTATATATATATATATATATATATGTATATATATATGTATATATATATATATATATATATGTATATGTATATGTATATGTATATGTATATGTATATATATATATATATATGTATATATATATATATATATATATATATATATATATATATATATATATATATATATATATATATATAGTGGCTTGCAAAAGTATTTGGCCCCCTTGAAGTTTTCCACATTTTGTCACATTACTGCCAAACATGAATCCATTTTATTGGAATTTCATGTGACAGACCAATACAAAGTAGTGTACACGTGAGAAGTGGATTGAAAATCATACATGATTCCAAACATTTTTAAAAAATAAATAACTGCAAAGTGGGGTGTGCATAATTATTCAGCCCCCATGAGTCAATACTTTGTAGAACCAACTTTTGCTGCAATTACAACTGCCAGTCTTTGCACATCTAGAGACTGAAATCCTTGCCCATTCTTCTTTGCTAAACAGCTCCAGCTCAGTCAGATTAGATAGACAGCATTTGTGAACAGCAGTTTTCAGATCTTGCCACAGATTCTCGATTGGATTTAGATCTGGACTTTGACAGGGCCAATCTAACACATGAATATGTTTTGTTTTAAACCATTCCCTTGTTGCCCTGGCTTTAACTTTAGGGTCGTTGTCCTGCTGCAAGGTGAACCTCCGCCCCAGTCTCAAGTGTTTTGCAGACTCCAAGAGGTTTTCTTCCAAGATTGCCCTGTATTTGGCTCCATCCAACTTCCCATTAACTCTGACCAGATTCCCTGTCCCTGCTGAAGAGAAGCACCCCCAGAGTATAATGCTGCCACCACCATATTTTACAGTGGGGATGGTGTGTTCAGAGTGATGTGCAGTGTTAGTTTTCTGCCACAGATAGCATTTTGCATCTTGGCCAAAAAGTTTCATGTTGGTCTCATCTGACCAGAGCACTTTCTTCCACGTTTGCTGTGTCCCCCACATGGCTTGTGGCAAACTGCAAACGGGACTTCTCATGCTTTTCTGTTAACAATGGCTTTCTTCTTGTCACTCTTCCATAAAGGCCAACTTTGTGCAGTGCACGAGTAATAGTTGTCCTATGGACAGATTCCCCCACCTGAGCTGTAAATCTCTGCAGCTCGTCCAGAGTCACCATGGGCACTCTCCTTGTTGGGACTGGGAGTTTAGGTGGACGGCCTTGTCTTGGTAGGTTTACAGTTGTGCCATACTCCTTCCATTTCTGAATGATCGCTTGAACAGTGCTCTGTGGGATGTTCAAGGCTTTGGAAATATTTTTGTAGCCTAAGCCTGCTTTAAAATTCTCAATAACTTTATCCCAGACCTGTCTGGTGTGTTCTTTGGACTTCATGGTGTTGTTGATCCCAATATTCTCTTAGACAACCTCTGAGGCCATCACAGAGCAGCTGTATTTGTACTGACATTAGATTACACACAGGTGCACTCATCAGGCAATGTCTATGGTCAACTGACTGCACTCAGACCAAAGGGGGCTGAATAATTACACACACCCCACTTTGCAGTTGATTTGTAAAAAATGTTTGGAATCTTGTATGATTTTCGTTCCACCTCTCACATGTACACCACTTTGTATCAGACTTTCACGTGGAATTCCAATAAAATTGATTCATGTTTGTGGCAGTAATGTGACAAAATGTGGAAAACTTCAAGGGGGCCGAATACTTTTGCAAGCCACTATATATATATATATATATATATATATATATATATATATATATATATATATATATATATATATATATATATATTGGCTAAAAATCCTATTGCTGAGATGTGGAGCAGCGACCTGCCGCAACTAGCGCCTCCAGTCCTCACTGGAAAAAAAACACATTTGCAAAAGTATTCGGCCCCCTTGAAGTTTTCCACATTTTGCCACATAACTGCCACAAACATGAATCAATTTGACTGGAATTCCACATGCAAGACCAATAACAAAGTGGTGCACACGTGGGAAGTGGAACGAAAATCATAAGGATTCCAAACTTTTTTTTTACAAATCAATAACTGCAAAGTGGAGTGTGCATAATTATTTAGCCCCCGTTGGTCTGAGTGCAGTCAGTTGCCCATAGCCATTGCCTGATGAGTGCTAATGGATAAATAGAGTGCACCTGTGTGTAATCTAATGTCAGTACAAATTCAGCTGCTCTGTGACGACCTCAGAGGTTGTCTAAGAGAATATTGGGAGCAACAACACCATGAAGTCCAAAGAACACACCAGACTGGTCAGGGATAAAGTTATTGAGAAATTGAAAGCAGGCTTAGGCTACAAAAAGATTTTCAAAGCCTTGAACATCCCACGGAGCACTGTTCAAATGATCATTCAAAAATGGGAGGAATATGGCACAACTGTATACCTACCAAGACAAGGCCGTCCATCTAAACTCACAGGCCGAACAAGGAGAGCGCTGATCAGAAATGCAGTCATGAGGCCCATGGTGACTGTGGATGAACTGCAGAGATCTACAGCTCAGATGGGGGAATCTGTCCATAGGACAACTATTAGTCATGTACTGCACAAAATTGGCCTTTATGGAAGAGTGGCAAGAAGAAAGCCATTGGTAACAGAAAAGCATAAGAAGTCTTGTTTGCAGTTTGCCACAAGACATGTGGGGGACACAGCAAACATGTGGAAGAAGGTGCTCTGGTCAGATGAGACCAAAATTGAACTTTTTGGCCAAAATGCAAAACGCTATGTGTGGCGGAAAACTAACACTGCACATCACTCTGAACACACCATCCCCACTGTAAAATATGGTGGTGGCAGTATCATGTTTTGGGGTTGCTTCTCTTCAGAGAGGTAAGCTGATCAGAGTTGATGGGAAGATGGTTGGAGCCAAATACAGGGCAATCTTGGAAGAAAACCTCTTGGAGTCTGCAAAAGACTTGAGACTAAGGCGGAGGTTCACCTTGCAGCAGGACAACGACCCTAAACATAAAGCCAGGGCAACAATGGAATGGTTTAAATCAAAACATATCCATGTATTAGAATGGCCCAATCAAAGTCCAGATCTAAAGCCAATCGAAAATCTGTGGCAAGATCTGAAAACTGCCGTTCACAAACGCTGTCTAATCTGACTGAGCTGAAGCTGTTTTGCAAATAAGAATGGGCAAGGATTTTTAGTCTCTAGTTGTGAAAAGCTGGTAGAGACATACCCTAAAAGACTGGCAGCTGTAATTGCAGCAAAAGGTGGTTCTACAAAGTATTGACTCAAAGGGCTGAATAATTACGCACACCCCACTTTGCAGTTATTTATTTGTAAAAAATGTTTGGAGTTGTGTATGATTTTCATTCCACTTCTCACGTGTACACCACTTTGTATTGGTCTTTCACATGGAATTCCAATAAAATTGATTCATGTTTGTGGCAGTAATGTGACAAGATGTGAAAAACTTCAAGGGGGCCGAATACTTTTGCAAGCCACTATATATATATATATATATATATATATATATATATATATATATATATATATAATATATATATATATATATACACATATATATATATATATATATATATACATATATATATTTTACAATGTGTTTTTTTCCAGTGAGGACTGGAGGTGCTAGGAGTTGTGGCAGGTCGCTACTCCACATCTCAGCAATAGGATTTTTAAATGACCTGCAATTTTAATTTTTGGGGTAATATCAAAGTGGGAAAAAGTGGGGGGACTGAAGTCTGTGCTAAAGGGAGTGGATAGGACAGAGTCCCAGTTTATCAGTGAGCTTTTGTACAAAAGAAAGCAAGCTCTGCCACTGATGATGAACATAAGTAGGATATTGTGTATCTAAGGACGTTTATCAGGTCTGGTGCTGAAATCCATCACAATATGTATTTTGTTGGATTTAAATACACTGGGAATAGTTGGAGCCCTCTTCAGGTTGTTACTGCTGTTTGTGTCCCTGCTAAAAATAAATCCATAAACTCTTCTGCCTTCCTCATCATGCAGCAATACAAGCACTGGTGGATAAGGGCTGATTGTAGACAAGGGACAGAGTGTAGTCTGACAGTCTCAACTATTCCCAATCCTTGTTGTAGAAGCTTGAAAAATAAATAACGAATATGTTTAACCCATTTGCGTTCCGTCGTTTTCACTTGAGAAATGTTCACCTCCCATTCATTAGCCTATAACTTTATCACTACTTATCACAATGAACTGATCTATATCTTTTTTTTTCCGCCACCAATTAGGCTTTCTTTGGGGGGTACATTTTGCTAAGAGACACTTTTTACAGCAAGAAGAAAAAAACGGAAAACATTCATTATTTCTCAGTTTTCAGCCATTATAGTTTTAAAATAATACATGCCTCCATAATTAAAACTCACGTATTGTATTTGCCCATATGTCCCGGTTATTACACCGTTAAAATTATGTCCCTATCACAATGTATGGCGACAATATTTTATTTGGAAATAAAGGTGCATTTTTTCCATTTTGCATCTATCACTATTTACAAGTTTAAAATTAAAAAATATATAGAAATATTTCATCTTTACATTGATATTTAAAAAGTTTACACCCTTAGGTAAATATTTACATGTTTTTTTTTATTGTAATTTTTTTTTTTATATTAAACATTTTATTTGGGTAGTTTTGGGAAGGTGGGATGTAAACAATAGGATTATAATGTAAATGTGTGTTGATTTTTATTTTTTTTTTACTTTTAGTTGTAGTATTACTTTTTGGCCACAAGATGGCGGCCATGAGTTTGTTTACATGACGTCACTCTAAGCGTAACCTACACTTAGAGAGACGCATGGGGGAGTTAACAGCCAGAAAAGGCGCAGCTTTTGAGAGAAGCTGTCGCTTTTTCAGCGGGGGAGAGGAATCAGTGATCGGGCACCATAGCCCGATTCACTGATTGCCTGGCTAACAAACCGCGGGCCGGGAGCGCACGTGCACGCGCGCGATCGGCCGCGGTAGCGCGCATGGTTCCTGGACGTAGTTTCTACGTCCAGGAACCAAAATAGGCTAATGTATCATTTTATAGGTGGTACAGCATTTGGAGTGTAAGTTCTCATTGTATGGTGTGGATTGTTTGGGGGTATTAAGCTTGTTATAGTGAGTCTGTTATAGTGAGTCTTGATTGATCATACATTTGTAAGTCTAATTAAGTGTTGTTTAACTGAAAGTATGGTAGCATGTCTGAAAATATTTACCAATAGATATTGGGTCCTCCCAAGAAATATATGTGTGCTGATGTATGTATGAAAAAAGTATTAGAAAAGATGTGAGAAATTTAAAAGCAATGCTATGTGAGACAACACTTGTTACGTTGAAAAAGAGGGAAGGGAAGAAAGGATGTTAAAATAAGTAAAGTCAACTGTGCTGATCTTACGAGTGGAAGTTGAGTTGTTTCAAATGAGTTGTAGTAAATTTAACTTTAAACTTCAGTCATCCTACCTAATAAAACCTAAGTGTCGCTGCGTCCAGCAGCTGTCCCTGTGTCCCAGGTTTGTTGTTACAGCGCATGTGCGCAGTAACGGACAGCTGGGACCAGGGAGCTAGGTGGACGGGTGCGGGCGCACGCATGCGCACTGGTGGCGGCCGTAAAAAGACCTAGAGCCGTTTTTAAACGGGCTTGGGTCTACTAGTGCTGATATAAATGTAGTGTGTGACCAGATAAGTTACTAAACTGTTTAGTACTAAGTATTCTGTTAAGTTACTAAAAGCTATGTTCATTCTAGTTTTATTTTTCTGTTCATATTGCAAGAATGATGAAAACAATTTGGGAATCTCATAACAGAACTGAGGTATTTTGAATTTGTAAATAAAATGCTTAAACATTTAAAGGGAAATGTACATTAATGCTTTAGAAGCAAATTCCTTTGCGACTCTCCGGCCTGTCCAGGTACAATTTGAGAGGTGTGGGAAGCAACTGATGGTGCATCTGGGGAGGTTTTTCTGAACAGCAGAAGTTGACCCCCCGCACCACCTAATATTCACAGGGTGAAATTGGGGGCCAACTAAGCTTGTAGGTGGCTGAATCAGACAGCTTCATAACCCTGCCCACATCAGTTTCCTAACAGGTGTAATGCCCAGACAGGGTGGAGACAGGTAAATTAATTGGTAATGTTAAATACTTAGTTGTGGATTTGATTGTCATTGTTTCCATAGTTCTGTTTGTACCAATATCATGCTTTTAAAGGGGAAGCAAAGCCAGTCACTTGATAAAGTGTCAGAAACAGGTTACCAATGAGTATATTAAATAAATTTGGTAGTACCGAGGTTGAGAAATAGGAAGAGGTTAGGAAAAGAAGGGGTAGCCTTGGTCCAAAATATATTTGAGAAAGTACATACATGGTATATACATTTTGGGAATAAGCACACGCCCACTAAGCTGTTAAACTTTTTTTTCTCCCTTGAGGACCTCTCCATAATAGTTTTGAGAGGTTTTTTTTTTATACCCGCTTGGCTAATCTAATCTGATGAACTTTGACATCCTGTCTTTTTCATTGTTACTAATTTGCCTGCACAAGTGTTCTTTGTTGCTAGACTTGTCCACTTGGAGATACATCTGCAATGTCACCTGACTGCTGAAGACTTTGGAGATTGCTTAATCTGATTACATTCTAGTAGACTGATGCACACATAGAAGGATGAGCCCTCCTACGCTTGTACTGCTCATGTGGTGGTATTCGTCGTTACCTGCCTTCCTTCTCTGTCATCCTTTGGGAAGGACTCCGCCTCTGCTGTTGCAACTATAATGGAAGTTGAGTTTTACCCTTTCCATGCCTCCCTACAGCCTGGCTGCAAGTGCCACATCTGAGGCCTCTGTTTCCATGCTTTTGTGCATGCCCAATGCCTTACAATGAAGCTGCCCAAGAAAGACTCTGGGTGTGACCACACGGGGGCTATATGTCCAGCTCTCAACCACCACTGTCTGTTTGTTCCAGACAGCAAGAACTTGGCAGGCAAACATACGTGTTCCTCATGAGGGCTTGTGCTGCTAATTTCACCGCCCTCCATCACCCATCAAATGAACAATATTCTACTCTAGATTTATCAAACTACAATAATGAACTGACTTTTTTTAATGGACTTACCAGAAGATCATTTTTTTCAAAGTGCTTTAAGAAGTTTGAAACTTATGGGTGATGTCTATATGAAATATTATGCTGATGTGCTCAGTGTGTTCCAACTGTAATATCTATGTGTCTATCCTTCATAGCAAACACGCAGAGCACATACCCAGGGGCACACTTAGTATTGCTACTAAAATATAATGATCCTGTTTAAATTCAGGATCAAAGGGAGGGTTGTAATGTCATATTTTTGTTTATTCCTTTCCTTATTGTATATAATCTCATATAAAGAAAGTAGCATGCTTCCTTTTAGCAAACAGAGGTCTCTGTTCAAACACCATCAAACACCACTGCCTTCTCATCCATTCATTACCCTCAGAGTTGTAATACACATGTCCATTACCAATTACAATGGACCAGGAGATAACTCCAACTCGAGCTCACTCCAACCTGAATTATCGCAAATTCTTTCTGTTTTAGGAAAGCAAACTTTTGTTTTATATTTAGGCTATAACACTCTATTGATAGGTATTCTTTTGCTGCAGTGGAAATAGACTCTCACAGGTAAATATAAAACAAAAGTTTGCTTTCCTAAAACAGAAAGAATTTGCGATAATTCAGGTTGGAGTGAGCTCGAGATGTCTCCCAGGCACCACTGCTGAATATATGCAAATTAACCATTGTGCCCTTAGAAGCTAAACACACCTCCAGAACCGCTGGAATGCAATGATGTGTCAGCTTGTTAATATGTACAGAGCCATAATAATCCAACATGCATACAGACTAGTTCGGATTGTTTGATCCTCATCAGTGCATGGCATGGATTAATGTGGCTCTATGGAGTAGGGTTTGTAAATCCGAGAGGCACAGACTAACCAGCAAGCTCATGGTGACCCAGAACTCATTGGGGTGTGTAAGGGACTACAATGGTCCTAAAAGCCCCCTTACTAAGATGTTAAGAAAAACAAAAGTTTGCTTTCCTAAAACAGAAAGAATTTGTGATAATTCAGGTTGGAGTGAGCTTGAGATGTCTGCCAGGCACCACTGCTGAATATATTCAAATTAACCATTGTACCCTTAGAAGCTAAACACACCTCCAGAACCGCTGGAATGCAATGATATGTCAGCTTGTTAATATGTACAGAGCCATAATAATCCAACATGCATACAGACTGTTTCGGATTGTTTGATCCTCATCAGTGCATGGCATGGATTAATTTGGCTCTATGGAGTAGGGCTTGTAAATCCGAGAGGCACAGACTAACCAGCAAGCTCATGGTGACCCAGAACTCAGGTAAATATGTTACAATTACACTACCTCACTGTTGTATATTCAGCTGTCCTACTAGGGGTAGTGGGAAGTAACAGCCCACTGCTAAAATGTGTCTTATTGATTGAAAAATTCCTGAACTGTCTTGTGGGAAAGTTGTAATTTCCTGATCTGTGCTTTGGGAAAGTAAACAGAAACAATGCCTGTATTTGCATGTGCTTGTCTGGAGGTGTATACATACTGGACCCTGAAGCTGAATAAATCAGAGTGTATGAGCTGCATTTAAGTGTGCAGACTCTATGCTCTCCTGCGCAGAAAAGACAGCATTTTGGTATCTTGGGGGACTGAGGGTGGAGGCCTGGAAACTAGTTCTTTAAGCTGGTGTCAGAATTGGGATCCGTTAACAATAGTACTGGGTAAGTAATTCAATTAATTACTACCCTATACTGTTAACACGGATTGCCTGAACCCGGGTTAGCGTTCTGAGAGTGAAGGAATTTGGGATTCCTAAGGGGAAGGGATCTGATATCCCAGTAGAAATTAATGAATGAGTGAAAGCAGTACTGTATGCCATAACTGTTGTCTTTAAACCTAATGTATATTGATGTATAGTTGGTTAAGTATTATAGTTGTTTTAAGTGTTTTTACTGAAGCAAGGGCGTGACGTGCAGTCCACATTTGGAGGCCTGGAAACAAGTTCTTTCAGTATTGTATCAATAATGGCCACTTTTAAGGAGATTATGGTGCATCTTTGATATGCTGTTTTTACATGTATTAGGCAAGATACGTGGAGCAATTAACCCTGCATGATTTCCATGCATCTTCTCCAAACTGTGCTGCTGTTACTGTGTTAATGCAAAGCATTAACAGCAGCACAGTGTTGAAAAGATGTGTGCAGACCATAAGGGGTTAATTGCTCCTGGTATCTTGCCTGTGCTGGCTGGGATTCAGCAGCAAATATGAAAAACTTAAAAACCACATGAAATGTTGCAAAATGAAAATCAGATACATAGGATCAGGGGCGGACATACGGCCGTGCCGCCGCACGAGGGCCCCTGAAGTTCCGTTTTCTTCAGGGGCCCATTAAGTATTTTTTTTTTTTTTTATATTTTTTTTTTTTTATTATTTTATTCCCGGGGGGCCCCCCGACTCCTATCCTCCCTCCCTCCCTCACCTCGGGGGGCCCCCTCCCGATATGCGCGGCGGGAGAGCGAGCGAGCGGCAAATGCAGGAAGGGCTCTCCAGGCATCCGCTAGAGGCCCAGCCGCTTGGTCTCCAATATGTCTCCAGTTGGAGACATATTGGAGACTCAGCGGCTGGGCCTCTAGCGGATGCCTGGAGAGCCCTGAAGACTTCCTGCATTTGCCGCTCGCTCTCCTGCCGCGCATATCGGGAGGGGGCCCCCCGAGGTGAGGAAGGAAGGGAGGGAGGGAGGATAGGAGTCGGGCCCCCCACCCGGATAGCCACCCACCCGGCTACCTAACCACCTACCCACCCGGCTACCTACCTACCCACCCACCAGGCTTCCTACCTACCCACCCGACTACCTAACCACCCACCAGGCTTCCTACCTACCTACCCACCCGGCTACCTACCCACCCACCAGGCTTCCTACCTAACCACCCACCCAACTACCTAACCACCCACCCGGCTACCTACCCACCCGGCTACCTACCCACCCACCAGGCTTCCTACCTAACCACCCACCCAACTACCTAACCACCCACCCGGCTACCTACCCACCCGGCTACCTACCCACCCGGCTACCTACCTACCTACCCGGCTACCTACCTAACCACCCACCCGGCTACCTACCTAACCACCCACCTGGCTACCTACCTAACCACCCACCCGGCTACCTACCGGGCTAGTTACCAACCCACCCACCAGGCTACCTACCCACCCACCCAGCTACCCGGCTACCTACCTAACCACCCACCCGGCTACCTACCTAACCACCCACCTGGCTACCTACCTAACCACCCACCCGGCTACCTACCGGGCTAGTTACCAACCCACCCACCAGGCTACCTACCCACCCACCAGGCTACCTACCTACCCACCCACCAGGCTACCTACCCACCCACCAGGCTTCCTACCTACCCACCCGGCTACCTACCTACCCACCAGGCTACCTACCCACCCACCAGGCTACCTACCTACCCACCCACCAGGCTACCTACCCACCCACCAGGCTTCCTACCTACCCACCCGGCTACCTACCTAACCACCCACCCGGCTACCTACCTACCCACCCACCCGGCTACCCACCCACCAGGCTTCCTACCTAACCACCCACCCGGCTACCTACCTAACCACCCACCCGGCTACCTACCGGGCTAGTTACCAACCCACCCACCAGGCTACCTACCCACCCACCCGGCTACCCACGCACCCACCAGGCTACCTACCTACCCACCCACCGGGCTACCTACCTACCTACCGGGCTAGTTACCCACCCACCCACCAGGCTACCTACCCACCCGGCTACCTACCCACCCACCCACCAGGCTACCTACCCACCCACCCACCAGGCTACCAACCCACCCACTCACCCACCCACCCACCCACCAGGCTACCAACCCACCCACCCACTCACCCACCCACTAGGCTACCTATCCACCCAACCACCCATGGGAGCTGCTCGCCGGATGGAGGCTGGGACAGGAGGTCTGCTGCTGCAGGTGAGTAAATGTTTTTGTTTTATTTATATTAGCAGGTGTATGTTCTGGGCAGGTCTGCCACATGATTGCATGTATTTTCTTCGCAAATCTGCCGACATGATTGCATGTATTTTCTGGGCATATCTGCCGACATGATTGCACGTATTTTCTGGGCATATCTGCCGACTTGTTTGCACGTATTTTCTGGGCATATCTGCCGACTTGATTGCATGTATTTTCTGGGCATATCTGCCGACTTGTTTGCACGTATTTTCTGGGCATATCTGCCGACTTGATTGCACGTATTTTCTGGGCATATCTGCCGACTTGATTGCACGTATTTTCTGGGCATATCTGCCGACTTGATTGCACATATTTTCTGGGCATATCTGCCGACATGATTGCACGTATTTTCTGGGCATATCTGCCGACATGATTGCACGTATTTTCTGGGCATATATGTGTATTTTCTTGAGAAAACCTGCACAATTATGTGAATTTTCTGGGGAAAGGGTCACCAAAACTTGGGCCCACTGTCTTTGCGTTGCACTTTTCAAGGGAACCTGAGGTGAGAATAATATTGAGGCTGCCATATTTCTCTCCTTTTAAGCAATACCAGTTGCCTGGCTGCCGTGCTGGTCCTCTGCCTCTTATTCTTTCAACCATAGACCCTGAACAAGCATGCAGCAGGTCAGGGGTTTCTGACAATATTGTCAGAACTGAGAAGATTAGCTGCATGCTTGTTGCTGGTGTAATTCAGTTTATTACTGCAGCCAAATAGATCAGCAGGGCCGCCAGGCAACTAGTATTGTTTAAAAGGAAATAAACCCTCACCCCGGGTTCGCTTTAAGTTACAGTTAGCTCCGCCCTCATCCGGTCATTGCCACGCCCGCCGCAGGCTCTATCCGCTAATTTTTGCCGCGAGGTTGTAGCCACGCCCATATTTTGCCGCGACGCGCTACGCGCGCCGCAGGTCATAGGGGGCCCACAATTACAATTTTGCACAGGGGCCCACTGCTGGCTGTGTCCGCCACTGCATAGGATCTATGTGTTCACAGGACACTGGTCTCTCCCCCTCAGCTGAAATGTACGTTAGTGCTGCCCAGATTAATGTGCTGATTAATGTCATAGTACAGGACAGGTTAGCGGAGAACTGCTTTGACAACGACAACATGCTGTGCAGGGTAACCCGACACTTTACTTGTGATTTAGTGAAAGACGCTTCTCAGAACACAGCCAGCACTAGAGCCGTATTCCTTTGAACTTTCCAGTGTTTAGTTTAGTCACGCTTGCGATACCTGTCATGCTGCTCTCTTCCGGCGCTGCATTCATATGAAATTGGCGCCGGGAGACTTAGCCGCAGGATACAGTTGGTATGGCTTGTCCTGCTGCTGCACAAGTTCCCGGCGACGTTAATTACTATTCCCGCTCTAGGTCCACGTGGATAGTGGGGAATTATATAATCCGTCTTCCAGCTATAGATGGAGGCCGACTTATAGTGTTTTAAACGCAACTTCAACTCTGTCTTCTGACGGCACCGAAGTTACTCAGTGTGCGGGCGCTATAGCCATAATTCCTATGGCCTATGGTTGCGCCAGCTGTGCCCAAATCTTCCTGCGCTGAAAAGAACTGCTCTGTCCGGCGCTGTACAGTGACGATATCATTGTATCTTACAGCCAGCGCAGACATTTCAGGAGGGAGCAGCAAGTTCCGGGTACATGTATCATGGCTGGCAGGGGGAAGAGTGTCAATTGCAGCCAGTGCCCTCTCAGAAAAGCAGTGTGCACCAGTTACACCAAGAGCAAGAGCAGTGATCAGTGACTGGAACAGAGGATAGTGAGCAGCATATGAGCGGCTCCAACCCCGCAGCCAGCGGCGGTTGGAGCATTACAGGTAGTGAGCTACTTGGAGCACTACAGGCTGCATGAATGGGCTCAGTGAATAGCGGAACTTCATTCGCAGCCAGCTGGGGGATCGACATTACAACACCAGGAGGATGAATAGAGCAGGGGACGCACCATATGCAGCCAGCAGTGGGGAGCTGCATTTCGGCAGCCAGAAGTAGGATGAATACACAAGGGGGGACACAATCTACAGCAAGCGTGGGGCAGCATTACAGGCAGGAGAAGGGAGCAAAGATAGAGCAGAGGGACACTTTATACTCAGCTTCAAGTCAGAAATGTAGGTCTGTCCCGAGTATAAGTCCCCTCCCCGTACTTCAATTCAGTAGATCAGAACTAAATTTCTCGACTTATAGTAGAGTATATATGGTAACAGGGGTGCCTGGTAAAATGGGTGCAAGATATTCCTGATAGTAGAATATGGGTCATCTTACTGATATTCTACTATCCCACTCTGTGTCCTGACTCTCACATTACACCTTCCCTAGCTTTGTCTAACAAACAATACATTCCTAACACTAATCTTCCCTCTCATTCTCTTAATTTGTTTAGTCAAATCTGACTCTTCATGACCTTATGTACTTTTGTAGTTTTGTCAATCTCCTCTGTTCTTACACCTAAACAATATCCTACCCCCTACCTACATCTAATGGTGGCCACTAATGATCCAACCTTTCTCATCCAATCTTATCACTTCTATGTAATATAAGGGACTCTCTAAGGGCTCTTTCACATCAGACAACGCGTGCAGGGGCCGTTCTCCTGCACGCGTTGATAGCCTGCGGCGTGTCGTCGGATTTCTGTGGTGCGACACAATCAGCGGCGGTAGCTATTAATTGAACCGGATGGAAAACGCCGGCTCCCGGGTGTGTTGGACGAAAAACAGCGCCGGGGTGTGTCGTAACCGCAACGTACTGAAACGCAGCGTCGGGTGTGAAAGGTAAAATGAAAGTCTATGGACTTTCATCTTACCTTGGTCAACACAAACTTTAGTGTTGCGTTAAAACGCTGAAAGTTTGCGCATATGTGAAAGAGCCCTAAATGATGCATTCAATATATTCACTCAATTTACCTTTATACTACATAGATTTGGTAAGATTGGAGGAAAAGATTGGATCATTAGTGGCCACCTTAACACTAATTATTACAACTCCCCAGCGCTTGGCTATAGTATGGCCGAGAAGCCACTGTTGCAACCTAAACCTTTGTGCCCCCAATAGCCAAACCTTGGCACCCAATGTAACCCTCTCTGAGTCCACACCGCCGAACAGCACTTGGCTATACTGTTGCTGAGTACTTATTACTGGTCTCCCGCCACTCCACTGTTAGCCGGGGTTTGCCTAAACAATAGACAAATTCTGGTGTTCAAATTACATACTCAGTGCTGCCATGGTATTGCAACCTATAGCAATGCCCTAATAAGCACATGTGCCTCTTTCCCATTTTTTCTGATCCATACAGCTTTAGACTGGGAGGATCCAGAAGTGACTCAGGGTGGGCATGCAAGTAACAATACAATTAGGATGAGGCAGTAGTCCCGGCAGGTCGGCACAGACTGGGCAGGGAAGCATCGGTGCCAGGGGAGTTTGGCATGTAGCATGGTAGGTCGGGTACCCTTTTTTTTTTTTGAGGACTAGAATGATTGTGCAGTTATTCATGTTTATTTAGACCAACAAACAACAGTATCAAAAACCCCAGTAAAAGCAATTAAAACCAGCTGCTCTGCCACATAGCCAGCCCTGTCTAATAAGGTACTGAAGTGCACCTGCACATTAGTAATGCTGATCTTCAGGGGCCCCTTGTATTCGTAGCAATGTGAGCAGTTGTATGTATACAAGCAGTTGTATGTATAGAGCAATCGTCAATCCACACCCGTGTGTCAAGTTTCACGTTTCTAACCAGAAACACTCATCTGTGCTAGGGGGAGGGATTAGCTGTAACAGGTGATAAATTAAACAGGAAGTGTAGGCAAAAGCCCTAATTTTGGTGGAGGGCTGTTTCACTTCACTGCTGGGAATTGTGAGCACTGATTATATTACATTGCTGTTTGTAAATTGTGTTTTGCTGCTGTGATATCTGGTGACTTGTGCATTGCGGGTTTATCTGATATCAAGTGTCCGTTTTTAAAAGTACAGTACGGGAGCATAAAGTCTCAATATGTAGACAAGACAAGGCAAAAAGACAGTGGGAGCCTAACATTATGGGAGGTGGAGAGGGGGGTGGGGACAGAGTAAAGATTAAGGAGGTTGGTAAAACTTCAAGCAGCCCATTTCATATAAACAAAATTGGTAAATGTGGTGGTAAAAATATAAAGTGCATGGTAACCAATGATCGGAGCCTTGCAAATAAAATAGACGAACTAGAGTTAATTCTGAATGACAAAGGCTATGACATTGTGGAATAACCGAGACATGGATGGATGAAAGCCATGACTGGATAGCTAATTTAAAAGGATACAATGTGTTTAGGAAGAGAACAGGGAAAAAAGGTGGAGGGGTTTGTCTCTTTGTTAAGAATTCTTTTACAGCTGTCCTCAATGATGAGATGGAGGAAGATTGCGAAGATGTGGAGTCCGATTGGGTAAATATTCATGGTGGAAATAAAAGTTGCCAATTTCTTATTGGGGTATGCTACAGGCCACCTCATATTAGTGAAGCTGCAGAACTGCGATTACTACAGCAGATTGAAAAAGCTGCAAGTAAAAATGAGGTCATAGTTATGGGCGACTTCAACTTTCCAGACATTGACTGGGGTATTGAGGCTACCCATTCTGGTAAAAGCAGCAGATTTCTTGGAAGCACTACAGGACAATTACTTGACTCAAATGGTAACGGAACCAACTAGGGAGAATGCGTTACTGGATCTGATCATTTCTAATAGACCAGATAATGTATCAAATGTGCAGGTTCAAGAACATTTGGGAAATAGTGATCACAACATGATAACGTTTGATCTGATGACTGATAGGCCACGGGGCAGCGGGACCACTAAAAATTTTAGAAAAGCAAAGTTCAATCAAATTAGGCAGGCGCTAAGTTTGGTGAACTGGGATAATGTACTACAAGTGGAGGAAACTGAAGGGAAATGGCAAGCTTTTAACTTATTCTCAATCAATATTGTAGTATGTATATCCCATATGGAAACCAAAGGTCTAGGAATAAAAAAAAAGGTCTCTATGGATGAATAGAAAGGTTAGGGATAAAATTAAGAGGAAAAATAATGCCTATAAGGTCCTAAAACAGGAGGGGGCCGAGTCTGCACTAAGCAATTATAAGGAGTGCAATAAAAATTGTAAAAAAGAAATTAGGCTGGCAAAGATCGAAGCTGAAAATCAAATCGCTAGGGATATCAAGTCTAACCCAAAAAAGTTTTACAAGTACATCAACTCTAAAAAAAGAAAGGTTGACTGTATAGGACTCCTAAAGGATGAGGGTGGGAACTCAATGGTGGATGACCAAGGTAAGGCAGAGTTATTAAATGCTTTCTTTGCTTCTGTCTCCACAAATGAAACCGCACTGTTGCAAATTACAGAGGCAGAAGAGTCTCACTCTTCTAACTGTAATATTAAATACTTAACGCAGGAAAAAGTGAAGGCAAGACTAAATAAATTAAAAATAGACAAGGCACCTTGTCCGGATGGCATGCATCCTCGGGTCCTAAAGGAATTAAGTTCACTTATAGATAAACCCCTTTATCTTAACTTTTGTGACTCTCTTTCAACTGGCAGAGTCCCAGTGGATTGGCGTACAGCCCACGTTTTCCCATTATTTAAGAAGGGCAAAAAAATCAGATCCAGGAAATTATAGACCTGTAAGCTTAGTATCAGTTGTATGCAAACTATTTGAGGGGTTACTAAGAGATACTATACATGACTTCATAGTAGAAAATAATCTTATTTCTCAGCATCAACATGGGTTTACTAAAGACAGGTCCTGTTTGACTAACATGCTCAGCTTTTATGAGGTAGTGAACGCTAATATGGACATTGGGAATGCTGTAGATGTGATATACTTGGACTTTGCAAAGGCCTTCGACACTGTTCCCCACAAAAGTCTGGTGCAAAAGTTGAGGATGCAAGGACTGGGAAAGAGTCTGTGTGCATGGATAGGGAGGACAGAAAACAAAGAGTTGTGGTCAATGGATCATACTCAAAATGGGAGACTGTTAGCAGTGGGGTCCTACAGGGGTCTGTACTTGGTCCAGTGCTCTTCAATGTATTTATTAATGACCTAGTAGATGCAGTAGTGAGCAATGTTGCTATTTTTGCAGATGATACAAAATTGTGCAGAATCATCAACTCTCAGGAAGATATTGCAACAGGATCTGGATAGGATGGCTATATGGGCACATACATGGCAGATGAAATTCAATGTAAAGTCATGCTTTTTGGTCGTACCAATGGTCTAGCACAATACAAAATAAATGGGATACAGTTGGGGACATCCAACGTGGAGAAGGACTTAGGAGTACTCATCGACAACAAGTTAAATAATTGTACTTAATGCCAAGCCGCTGCAGCTAAAGCTAACAAAATTTTGGGATGCATTAAAAGGGAAATAAAAACTCGAGATGCTAGCATAATATTGCCCCTGTAACGCTCTAGTAAGGCCACATCTGGAATATGGAATTCAGTTCTGGGCACCACATTACAAAAAAGATATTGCAGTTTTAGAGCAGGTGCAGAGACGAGCAACAAAATTGATACGTGGGATGGAAGGTCTCACTTACCAAGAAAAGTTAGATAAACTGGGTTTATTTAGTCTAGAGAAAAGACGCCTTAGAGGGGATCTAATTAACATGTATAAATACATCAGAGGGCAATATAATAGCTTGGCGGATGAGCTTTTTGTCCCTAGTCCTTTTCAAAGGACTAGAGGACATGATCTGCGCATGGAGGAAAAACGTTTTTGCCATTTATTTAGTAAAGGGTTCTTTACAGTAAGAGTGATTAAGATGTAGAATGCATTGTCACAGGAAGTCGTTATGGCAAACTCTATACCTGCATTTAAAGGGGGCTTAGATGCTTTCCTTGCGTTGAAAGACATTCATGGCTACAATTACTAGGTAATGCCTAATGATGTTGATCCAGGGATTTTATCTAATTGCCATCTGGAGTCGGGAAGGAATGTTTTCCCTTTTGGGGCTAATTGGACCATGCCTTGTAAGGGTTTTTTCGCCTTCCTCTGGATCAACAGGGATATGTGAGGGAGCAGGCTGGAGTTGTACTTTGTACTGGTTTAACTCGATGGACGTATGTCTTTTTTCAACCAAAATAACTATGTAACTATGTACAATTATGCGTAACCTGGCATGCCCAGCAGACAGACAACATAGCTGAAACTTGCGCCATCTCGTGCAACTACAAGAGACCCGGGGTATATACATCACCATCCAGCAGGACTTCAACAAGTGGCGGCGGCAGTATAATGTATGGTGCAAGCAGCCAATGTTTAAGGCAACCAGGAAGAAAGCAGAGGCACAGGGGATCCGTTCCTGAGACGTCAGCATCCAGGTGACACTTTTCGGCCAATAGCAGCTTTTCTCAGACATGAGACATCATTACTGACTCTCCCCTTCTGAGAGCGGGACTTGCTTATTTGCATTAAAGAACATGTGTCCATTTAAAATCACTTTTAGATTCATGTCACTGTTCAATCCAATGTGATACATAGAATTGCATTCATGGATCCAAAACTATCCTTTTTTTCAGGGGTCCTCTGTCAGTGTCTCCCCTGCGGGGGGCTGATGTTTATCTTATATATTAACATGATTAAGGTATTTGGGGTAAAAATATTAAATATCTTTATCATTATGTATATGTTCTTGTATCCTTACTTTGAAGAGAATATATGTTTTCGCAATATAATTTTTTTGTTCATATTTTTAATTTGTAGCAGAAAAAAACATTTTCACACGATTGTTGGGCATTAATAATTTTGTAATTTTACAATAAACATCACATGAGAAAATCAAACAAGAACAGTGCAAAAATGGATCTCAACAGCATAACAGCTCCACTGCTTTTGACTACTCCGTAAATAGGAGCGTGAATGATTTGCAATAAAGTAAAATACCTTTGTAGGGATAGCTGTAACTATTATCATATTTTAACTATCTTGTCTTGTTCCAATAAAACAGATCTATCATCAAAACACATTAAAATTTTGCAATATAAATTTTGTTACAACTACATCTTAATTGGTGCACTTCCTTCTCAGTGGAGCATGAAATGTAACCATTAATAATGAAACTTTCTTATTGACCGAGTACCTAAGCAGCTCGTGGTGACCCAAAACCATTAGAAAAGTATAGGGGACTAAAAGAGACCAAAAAGCCATCCTACAAAAAAGCAATGTTTAATGTGATTTACCTTAATGTCACTGACTGTCCTCAGAGGCGCTCACAATCTAATTCTACCATAATCCTAGTCCAATGTCCTACCATATAATTATTATGTATTTATAAAGCACTGACATCTTCTGCAGCACTTTACAGAGTACATAGTGATGTCACGGACTGTCCTTAGAGGAGCTCACAATGTATTTCCTGTCATAGCATAAGGTTCTGAGCTGAGACTAAGCTAATCCTATCATAGTTTTATGTCCCCCAAAATGTTTATGTGCCCATGCATTAAAATACTTTTACCTGTGACTCCATCTGCTACTGGATTCCGGTTTACTTCTGCATTGGCGTCACACCTATAACGCTGCCAGCCACGTGGGACCCAAATGCCTAAGTACAGTGGACACTAGCAGTCAGAGTGACAGGTAAAGTATTATAAATCATGGTAACTTACATTTGGACAGTGGCTGGGGGTTCCATTGCGCTCGTCCACAATATTGCGCGCTTTTAGCATCGCGTACCTGATCGACCACGTCAGCAGGAGATTTTCCAGCATGCCCCATTAATACAGTTGACAATTTAGGCCCAAAATTGTCTGATGTACGGCCACATTTAGGGTTGCAAAGTAAAGTTTTTACTACCTTAGTATACATTGGTGTTTTATTTTTGTATTATCTTTCTTATTAGCTGCAGTTAGATTATAGTAAAGCTTTTTAATTATATTCTCTGGCAAACAATAACCATGATCGTTGATGTAACTGCAGCTACATTATTACTGTAAGGCTGTTTGCTCACCAACCCTGCCCCCACTGAGGGCTGGTTCACACTTGGTGCTTTAGCAGCGCTTTGCTGATTGCCGGCGATCAGCAAAGTGTTGCTGCTAATATATCCCTATGGATACATTCTCATCAACATTCAATCAACACTGCAAGCAACACTTTGGTGACGTTTGCACTGCGGTTCTCGTTCTATTGAACAGGAATCAAGTGCAAATCACAGTAAAATGTGAGATTTTGCCTGTCAAATTGTGATCGCGGACACCATTGCAATTCAGTCTCCAATGCAAACCCCACACTGACAAGCTTTGGACTGAAGTAAAAAGTACTGCAGTTCTTAGGGCTATTGTCAGTACTCAGTCTATGTTATGTATGGAGCTGAAATTAAAAGAAAATGAAAAGTTAATTAGCACCAGCAAATTTATATCATGCTCTGGTCCTTTCACTGTGACTCCCCCACCCACCCCTCCCTCCCTCACGGCAGGAAGCTCTGTGTGTCTCCCCATTAAGGGCTAATTCACACTCTAAATGCAAATTCTGACCACAACTGTAATTTGATTCCCATTCAACAGAACAAGAATCGCTTTGCAATAGTCACCGAAGCACTGCTTGCAGAACGTTTGTGATTTTTGCAGATCACAAAACGCTGCAGTGAGAATGATCCCATAGGGATACATTAGGTATGGTTTGTATAAATATTAGTAGCAAAAATATATAGGTAGAAAAAACAACGTTTTGTAAAAAATAATACCTTTTAATGGCTAACTGATAGAGTTAAATTATGCAAGCTTTCTGGGATCTAGTCCCCTTCTTTAGGCATATGAGTTTTATGGGAGAAAAGCGCTATAGAAATGTTATTGTATTGTATTGTATATTTCCAGATGTTAGCTGAAGTAAAACACTGATGCAGGTAAATAGTAAACACGAAGATGACAGTTGTGCTGGTTACTATTTATCTGTTAGGTGTTAGGTGATCAGCAGACTGGAGCCAGTGAGTTAGTACAACCATACATGAAATCCAACAGGTTTCTGAAGATCATGAAGCCAAATCAATCATGTTACATAAATAGTCATGAATCCTGTTCCACAATTTAAACCTTCCGTTAATGTCTTGAACATTTTCATAAATTTGTACTCAGAAATGTTTCTTGATTGTTCATTTTTGAAGTTACTCTTAAACTGAACCAGAGATGAAGGCATCCTCATGTATTTTACCACATATATCTGTGGGAACATTAGAGAAAACACCTACCCTGCTCTCTGTTTCATTATTTACTGATCAGATTGCATCTAATCAGCCCAGATAAAATCCCTGACAGAGTATTCACTCTGGCTTTGCTACAATGACTCAGCTATAATGATTCCTGAGCAGAGCCACAAGGTGGCAGGCTTCGGCTTGAAAAGACAGCACAGAAGACAGGTATAGACTAGACTCCGCTATAAAGATTCCTGAAGAAAGCCAGACTGAATGCTCAGTCTGGGATTTTATCAGGGCTGATTAGATGCAATCTGAACAGTAAAAAAGGAAACAGAGAGCAGGGTAGGTGTTTTCTCTAATGTTCCCACTGATATATGTGGTAAAATACATAAGTGTGCTTCATCTCTGGTTCACTTTAAGAATAAGTACTTTTAGATCTTGCATGCGGTGTCCTGGTTCACAGAAGTGTTGGCTCACTGGTGTGTCCATTGTACCCTCACTGACAGTGGCGTAGCTAAGGAGCTGTGGGCCCCGATGCAAGTTTTACAATGGGGCCCCCCCAAGCACTATATACATAACAATTGATACGGAACACCAAAACCTCCCAATGGCAACTACAGTGTCAGAGGTGCAAGAAGGGGATGGGGAGCTGTTTGTTAATGATCCCTACTATTCAAAGTATCTATAGACGTGATTCTTATGAGCACAGGCGGAATAGAGAGCTAATACTGTAATTGAGGGAGGGCCCTTCGGGGCCCCTTTGGCCCAAGGGCCCCGATGTGGTGGCTACCTCTGCACCCTCTATTGCTACGCCCCTGCTCACTGATTTTCAAGCGGTGATGGTTCATTCTTGTGTGCAGTTTTTGTCCAGTTTCTCCTATATAGATTCCTCTTGAGGGGCATTTCATGCAGCGTATCATGCATATAACATTGGATGTCTCACAGGAAAATTGGTCTTGTATTTGATGATATTTCTGTGAGTTTCGTATTTGTATTTGGCTTGTGCCCAAAATATAAGGGCAGTTCTCACATCTTGTGTTATTGCAAGGTAATGTGCCTGGAGTAGAAATAGCCCGAACCTCCGATTTTCGAACCTCCTGTGAAAGTTCGGTTCGCGCGAACTTTCGCGAACCACAATAGACTTCAATGGGGAGGTGAACTTTGAAAACTAGAAAGATTTATGCTGCCCACAAAAGTGATGGAAAAGATGTTTCAAGGAGTCCAACACCTGGAGGGGGGCATGGCGGAGTGGGATACACGCCAAAAGTCCCAGGGAAAAATCCAGATTGGACGCAAAGCAGCGTTTTAAGGGCAGAAATCACATTGAATGCTAAATTGCAGGCCTACAGTGCTTTAAAACATCTTGCATGTGTATCAATCAGGGAGTGTAATTTGAGTACTGCTTCACACTGACACACCAAACTCACTGTGTAACGCATCGCAAACAGCTGTTTGCGTAGTGACGGCCATGCTGGACTGGTGCGCACCATGGCCAGAGTGCAGGCCATGGCGGTTTTCAAGCCCATATGGTCACTGGGCTGTGGTAGCTCAACGATAGAACAACAGTGACTGTGCAGCTGATCAAATTTGGTCTGTCCAGAATGAAGCAACGGCCTTATCTTTGGTGTGCCACCCCCCGAGACACTCATATAGCCGGCGGTTATTGCTTCACTGTGGTATGCAAGCCCCTTCACTGTGGCAAGGTAATAATCATGAAGGGGAATGTTGCAGCTGCAGTGCAGCCAGAAAATTAAAGTAAAACCTGAGTCAGCTGAGTTACAGTACGTGATATGCTGCATGTTTGTTCAGGGTCTATGGCTAAAAGTATTAGAGACACTGGATCAGAAGGACAGAAGGCAACTAGTATTGTTTATAAGGAAATAAATATGGCAGCTTCCCTATCCCTCTCACCTCAGTCAGGTTCCCTTTAAATATTTGTACTTGAATACACATTCTGAAGGCAAAATTAGAGAGGCTGAAGTTTGGTCAGCCCATGAGGCTGTACTAAGAGACCCTATTTAACAGACCTAGGCCTTAATGCAATTCACTTTTTCCTCTAGAGTTTTCTCCTAGGTGATCTTTTCACATCTTGTCATAATGCTTTTAAAGGGTACCAGAGATGTACCCTAACTGAAAAAATGAAAAATAAGTTATACATACCTGGGGCTTCCTCCAGCCCCATACGCGCTTTTCGATCCCACGCCGCCATCCACCACTGCTCGCATCTACGAGAACCGACTCCCGTCGCTGACGTCATCGGAGCCAGCTACGCAGGAGAAGTGATCCCCTCTACATATCTCTCCATACACTGCTGCAGAGATACGCAAAGAGCGCACTTCTGCTACGCTTAGACTGGCTCCGACTGACGGAACAGTCAGGAGCCGGTTCTCGTAGCTGCGTACAGAGGAGGACGGCGGCGCGGGATCGATCAGCGCGTATGGGGCTGGAGGAAGCCCCAGCCATGTATAAAATATTTATTTTTTCAGCTCTGGTTCCCTTTAAACCACTGGCAAGCAAGACAATATTCAAAATAATATGAATATTGAATAAGTGCTAAATCAAATGACCTGATCAAGCAAATTCAGGCCTTAGAAAAAAAAATCATGAACAATTTCTCTATGGTAAACAAAAAAACAAAAACCATTATTTCACACAGTCACTTCTCTGGTGAAGTATTGATTAATGTGGCTAACGACCTTGACACCCCACTCAAGACAAATGACTCACAAATCCAATAGTAGTATGCAAATATTCAAAGTGTATTAACCACTGGGAAACCTTTCATAAACATGTACTTAAATGGTACACCCCAAGGAAACTTTTTTTATTCTCTTAATCTACAGTGGACAGGTAGCTATGCCGATTCCCCTCTAACATTCTCCACATGCATATTACAAGGGTAAAAGTGGTGGAAGAAGGTCGTGATGGAAGAGTAGAAGCTTCCTCCAACCATGGTAAGGTCAACAACTTTCACTAGTTCTCCCAGGTAAAACTGGGGGCTCAGTTTATACTCAAATAGACCTATGTTCAAATATATACAGTATGAGATTTGTATATAAGCTACATAAAACATGGCAAATAAAATATTTACTCCACTATATTTTAATTGTTACTAAATAGATTTCATAGGAGGAAGGCTAACAATAACTGAAAATCAGATACTGACTTAAGCTAAATATTTTTCACTCTTGCTGTACATTTTAAATGACAACCCAACATGAAAACAATAACACATACAATTATACCTGGTAATCATTGTGGTCCAGAAGCCAAAATCCTTGAATTAACTTTACGAGACCACAGGGGACAGAAAAGGCAGTTGGAAAGGATTCTATGGAAGAGTTAGGCTTGTCTGGAGAGGAGTACATAATATCTAATAAAAAGTAAATTGTCTGCATACCACAAAATTAAGGATAACTGAAATTTTTATATTTTCAATGTCACAATATTTATTGACTTGTATTGCCCATACATGAAATAATAGTAACAGTTTGAGGACCAATTCTAATATTCAACACGTGCCATTTTGACAAAGCATGCAAAGCATTTGGTCCATTTGCAATGTGGGTGCTACTTGGCTTATTTGCAACATGCTGCTACTTGGATACTGACAGGTAAGGTTGAGCAAGATTCAGTTTTGCAAAACTGAAGTGGGGTGTTAGTGGACACGGGCCGCAGCACAAGGGGTTAACTCATCTGTGTTGCGGTACTTTACCCCCCATCTGCCCTACACTTGTGCCTTCATAGGCGGAAGTTCAGAAGGATAGAGAGCAGTGTGCAGCACATCGCCAACTCAACTCTCTTTGCTGCTGCCTGCACCAATAAAACAAGCTGGGTAATTTAGCTGCAAGTAAAGCCAAATTTCGCTAATCGCTAGCTCCTCTATCCTAACAAGGATATGAACTGTGAAGATGTACTTCCTTCCTAGAGACACAAAAGGGAAAAGAGGCTACCAAGGTATGATAAAATGGAGTTAAAAACAACAAAAATTAAAAAAGTGTGAGGTGGCTTGCCTTAAAGAAAAAAATTAAAATAATGAACCACAAACTTTAATTTGCACTGGCAACGTGTTGTGTGGGCCTGTGCAGAATACAGTGCCTAGAAGTATCAAGTACAAGGCGCTAAGTGCTCAAGCACTACAGACATATATTAGTATACAATATACAAGGCACATAAGGGATATAAAAGTTATCAAAAAGTATAAATAAAAATTGTATACACACACACACACACATATATATATATATATATATATATATATATATATATATACATATATATATATATATATACATATATATATATTAATATTATATATATATATATATATATATATGTAATATATATATATATATATATATATATATATATATATATATATATATATATATATACAGGATCTTCTCAAAAAATTTGCATATTGTGATAAAGTTCATTATTTTTTGTAATGTATTGATAAACATTAGACTTTCATATATTTTAGATTCAAATACACACAACTGAAGTAGTTCAAGCCTTTTATTGTTTTAATATTGATGATTTTGGCATACAGCTCATGAAAACCCACAATTCCTAGCTCAAAAAATTAGCATATTTCATCCGACCAATAAAAGAAAAGTGTTTTTAAAACAAAAAAAGTCAACCTTCAAATAATTATGTTCAGTTATGCACTTAATACTTGGTCGGGAATCCTTTTGCAGAAATGACTGCTTCAATGCAGCGTGGCATGGAGGCAATCAGCCTGTGGTACTCCTCAGGTGTTATGGAGGCCCAGGATGCTTCGATAGCAGCCTTAAGCTCATCCAGAGTATTGGGTCTTGCGTCTCTCAACTTTCTCTTCACAATATCCCACAGATTCTCTATGGGGTTCAGGTCAGGAGAGTTGGCAGGCCAATTGAGCACAGTAATACCATGGTCAGTAAACCATTTACCAGTGGTTTTGGCACTGTGAGCAGGTGCCAGGTCGTGCTGAAAAAATGAAATCTTCATCTCCATAAAGCTTTTCAGCAGATGGAAGCATGAAGTGCTCCAAAATCTCCTGATAGCTAGCTGCATTGACCCTGCCCTTGATAAAACACAGTGGACCAACACCAGCAGCTGACATGGCACCCCAGACCATCACTGACTGTGGGTACTTGACACTGGACTTCAGGCATTTTGGCATTTCCCTCTCCCCAGTCTTCCTCCAGACTCTGGCACCTTGATTTCCGAATGACATGTAAAAGTTGCTTTCATCCGAAAAAAGTACTTTGGACCACCGAGCAACAGTCCAGTGCTGCTTCTCTGTAGCCCAGGTCAAGCGCTTCTGCTGCTGTTTCTGGTTCAAAAGTGGGTTCATGCTTCCTTCCACTGAAAAGCTTTATGGAGATGAAGATTTCATTTTTCAGCATGACCTGGCACCTGCTCACAGTGCCAAAACCACTGGTAAATGGTTTACTGACCATGGTATTACTGTGCTCAATTGGCCTGCCAACTTTCATTACCTGAACCCCATAGAGAATCTGTGGGATATTGTGAAGAGAAAGTTGAGAGACGCAAGACCCAACACTCTGGATGAGCTTAAGGCCGCTATCGAAGCATCCTGCGCCTCCATAACACCTGAGCAGATTGCCTCCATGCCACACCGCATTGAAGCAGTCATTTCTGCAAAAGCATTCCCGACCAAGTATTGAGTGCATAACTGAACATAATTATTTGAAGGTTGACTTTTCTTTGATTTAAAAACAGTTTTCTTTTATTGGTCGGATGAAATATGCTAATTTTTTGAGATAGGAAATTTGGGTTTTCATGAGCTGTATGCCAAAATCATCAATATTAAAACAATAAAAGGCTTGAACTACTTCAGTTGTGTGTATTCGAATCTAAAATATATGAAAGTCTAATGTTTATCAGTACATTACAGAAAATAATGAACTTTATCACAATATGCTAATTTTTTAAGAAGATCATATATATATATATATATATATATAGACACACACACACACACACACACACACACACACAGTGGATTGCAAAAGTATTCGGCCCCCTTGACGGTTTCCACATTTTGTCATATTACTGCCACAAACATGAATCAATTTTATTGGAATTCCGCATGAAAGACCAACACAAAGTGGTGTACACATGAGAAGTGGAACAAAAATCATACAGGATTCCAAACATTTTTTACAAATAAATAACTGCAAAGTGGGGTGTGCATAATTATT